>NW_027466073.1:4960000-5122500 GCF_046127955.1 Nelusetta ayraudi
TATTTATTGACATATAGAGGATTCTTTTCCTAGTATTATAGTGTTTGTTTGTTTTTAAATCAGTTTAACTTGCCTGAGTTGCTCAACTGAAGATGTTTAATTTTACCTGTAGCCTGTTTTGCTCACGAGGTGTAATAGATTGTGGAATCTTAGTAGACCTTAGTAGACGCACGCTGCTGAGAGTGACAGCGATCAGTTCCGATGACCGTGGTGCTTGTAAATAAGGCAAATGCGCCATCTAGTGGGATGCAGCATGTTTATTCGTGTTGGAGCAATGACAAGTACTACTAACAAAACAAAAGATGCACAGGGTAAAAAAAAAATAATCATAAACTCTTATTAGATCTCTTATAGATTATTGATAATAGCATTCTAATTGATTTCAAACCTTTTCAAAAGATCTTTTGCCAATAGCACACCTAAATATTTGATAACCTTGGAATTCCATTTGATTTTATATTTTCCTCTAATTTCTCGGCCTGGATGATAATTCAGCGTGAGAATTTGAGTGTTTGCTATGTTTAACTTGTTGCTGTGTATTTACCATAGGTTTCTATTATCAACATGAAATGAGGTAAGGTTCTGTCCGGGTCTTGGAGAATAAAATAATAATATAATCAGCAAAAAGCCCTGTTAGATGTCCCTGCTCTCCTATATGTATTCCTTTTAGATTGTTACTTTGTCTGATCATTTGTGCCAGCGGCTCAATGAACATAGCAAACAATGTAGCGCATAGGCAACATTCTTGACGAGTACCATTAATCTTTATCCTTGCCGTAGGTTCTTGGTAGAGACCTTGAATACACTGTATTAACTTTTCTTGGAACCCCAGTTTCCCAAGAACTCGATGCAGAAATCTCCAATTCACACAGTCAAGGCTCACCAGTAACAGCTCGCAGGCCCTGCTTTTGGATCTGATCTATTATGTATAGGACCCGTCTAATGTCATCTTGAGTCTGCCTACCTGTTAAAAAAGCTGACTGATTGGAAGTCCATCTCGTCCCCTTAAATTTCAAAGCGTAACGAACCTGTGTAGCCCGAGGAATTTTATTATAGTTTATTTCCTAGGGTGCAACTCCCCAGGTGGCATTGTCAGGCAACCCCCCCCCACCCCCATTTTCCTTTATACCCACCATCAGAATTGTCTTGTCTCATGGTTATCTTTTAAGATAACCATTATCTTATCTTTTAAGATAACCATGAGCACAAGAAATAGGGTACAGCTTATCTGCAAAGTAAGTAACACGAACATTATGAACTATCATTCTATATCATAATGATGTACTATGTCAACCGAAAGCAGCTGACCAGCTGAAAAGGCTCACTCCACCCCCTACTGTTGGGAGAAGGACACGTTCCCGTCAGTAATTCAAATTTCTCAGCTGCATGTATAGGGGGACAAGGTGAGAACTCCGATTGGACGAGAAAACCAAATTATTGCTTAGTTTGATTAAGCTCTGCATGTAAACGCACTGATTACACCTGCGCCAGAGTTCAGAGTGAAAGCAGCTCTTTTAAAAACAAGCGCAGGCTGGAGTCAGCACTCTGTCCTCTGGCGTGTCCACGCTGAGAACTTTGCAGTTCTTCTTAGCATTTCGGCTAGCAATCCCAGAGCGGGCTGGGCCATAAGCGCAGCTGGAGGAGGAACCCTGCCGGGTGCCCGTTCATCGGGAGGTGGTGCTGTGTGTGCGTGATCGTTGTGCATTCACCGCTTGGCTGTTAAAGCCGAAGTCTTTTTGGTATGGTACTTATTTCCTTGACACTCAGGCAGCTAAACCTGGTCTATTTTAAATTGTTGTCAAATAAAGCTGTTTCATTGGAAGTCCGTCTCGTCCTCTTAAATTTCAAAGCGTAACAAACCTGTGTAGCCCGAGGAATTTTATTATAGTTTATTTCCTGGGGTGCAACTCCCCAGGTGGCATTGTCAGGCAACCCCCCCCACCCCCCCAATTTTCCTTTATACCCACCATCTGAATTGTCTCCACCTCCGCCAGACCCTCCCCCTCGCCACATCTAGTCTTTTTTTGATAGATGATGATCTATGCGTATTGATGCGTCGTGCTGATGCGTAGCCCCTCCAGGATCCCTCCTTGCACTGCCACTCCGTCGTAGTGTGGGGCACCGAGTGCCGCAGGCCCCTCCGCACCCGTCGCCACCGCCGTCTTCTACGCCAGGCCGCGTCTCGCCAATTCCTCCTTTACCTCCTCTGCGCTGTTGTAGGTTCGAGTTCCCGTATCCCAGTGGGTCCTCATCTTGGTGAATGGCGTGTGGAACCAGATGCCCTTCTCCTTCAGGATTCTTTTAGCAGTGTTGTACTCCTTTCTCTTTTGGACCATCTCTGTCGCGTAATCATGATGGAATGAGGGTACTTTATTCCCGAGTTCTATTTTCTTTGTCCATAGCTCTCTCAGGACCCTCTCTTTGGTAGTAAATTCCAGAAAGTTAACAATGATGGGTCTCGGTTGTTTCTGTGCAAATGAGCGGTGTGCTCTCTGAATTTGGAAATTAAAATCTGCTGGCAGGTGCAGTTCGCTTTTCAGCAGGTCTTCCACAAACTTGGCCACAGATTCTCCCTCCTCTCCTTCAGTGACTCCATAGATACGTAGGTTGTTTCTCCTCGGCCTGGACTCCAGGTCAGTTAACTTGTCCTGAAGAGCTTTTTGTTCTCTCAGTGATATGACCAGAGTGTCATTAGCTTCCTGTGCCCAACGTTCTAGCTTTTCAATCCGCGACTCAGCCTCGTTGATCTTGCCGGTTTGGAGCTCCTGTTCGGTGATGACTTTCGCAAGTTGTTGATTTATTTCGTCTTTGAAGTCGTCCAAGTCTTTTTCCACGTCGTTCCTCAGTGTTTCTCCAAACGTGCGAAGGACTTCTTTTGATTCCATTTTTAAATCCCGTATCTCCTTGCTAATAATTTCTATGTCCAAGCCCTTTTTCGTGTCGTTAGTCACGAGGAGTTCGTTTCGCCATCTCCCTCTGTTTCAGAGCAAGCTGGTAGTTCCGCCATATTGTCTGTTACCGTGTTTCTGTTTTGGTTGAATGGAGTTTTCCTTCCCATTCCAACGTTCCCCTGATCACTTTGTAGTTAATATGATATCTGACAATAGTTATTCAAGTTTTCGGGGAGTTTTTACCCTGGATGGTGTTGGATCAGATTATTTCCTTATGTCGTGCTGCTGATCCGCGTGTTCGTTGAATGAAGGGTCTCAGGAGAAGAATGCCAATTTAAATATATCTTTAGTAAATAAAACAATTCAGGATACAAATATACAGAGCTCTGGGCCGAGTTCAAAACCCTAGCAACAACAATGTATTGTCAGGGCATGAAGTCTGACTGCTATCTGTCCCTTGACCCAGTCCTTTTATACATAATGAAAACATGCAAATGTTCTCCGGTATTGTCCTCCTTTGACTGGCTGCCGGGTGTCCAGATCCCAGCCCCCAGTTAATAATAGTAAAAATAAACAAGTCCTTATTTGGCAGGGAGCCAAATGATCCATCCTCCTTCCGATCTGGTCTACTGGAACACTTCCATGCCATAACCTCCTGGGGTGAAAAGTTCTTGTTCCCGTGCCTGGATGGGTCATAAACTTTATGGGGGTCGCAAATGCAGTTTCCTTAGCTGACCACAACATCAGTTTAATATAGAATCACAACAGTCCCCCTTTTGGCCTAGCCTCCACTAGGCCAACCACAAACCACCTCAGAACATGTTAACAACTATCTCTTCTTCTAAATCCTCCATTAATGGCGCCCTCTCCTTCTGAAATTGAGCCATTTGGTAGGGTGGGGGTTGTTTACCTTCTAAAGCAGTAACAATAAGTCGATTACATAATGAACGAATACATGGAATACAACAACAACCACACAAAATTAAACCACTTACAGCTGAAATGAATGAGATTAATACAGATACAATAATCATTTTCCATTTTCCAAACATTCTATCTAACCATTTTCCCAGAGGATTATCAATGCCCGAATTTTCCTTCAACTCTTCTGACAAAGTCCTCAGACCTTCTAGCGCCCGAGTTACTGAACCATCCGGGGCTGTGTTATTAGGAATAAAGGTGCAACATTGATCACCAAACATAGAGCAGACACCACCTCTTTCAGCCAGGAGCATATCGAGTGCCATCCTGTTCTGAACCGCCATCAGCGAGGTGGCCGCCAGCTGCTCTGACAGACCTGCAACAGCATCCCGAGTGAGGTTAGCCAGTCTCTGAACATTATAATGTATGTAATTAATCCGATCTATATTTTTATTTGGGGTGACAGGGAACAATGCAGATAAAATTGGAATATTCTCAAATCCTGACGCCACCTGGTCAACTAATTTATACTCATCTGGAACACCCCTCGGAATCCCAATAGCATCAATGTAGGTGGGGGATCCTTGAGTGAGATCAAACGATGGAGTCGATCTCCTTTCCCTGGCTGGCGGAGAAGGCACCCCCTTTTGACCCAGAAGGGTTAATGGGAGCAATAATCGTACAATGGTGCAGGTGCCTGACCACCTTGGAGGGAGGGCGGCAAATAATGTCCGACCCCCACAGTACCAAAACAGGTCTGCACGATGTACTGGAAAATGAGAGGCATTATTCCATGATGAGACATTAATTGTTTTCCCACACCAGGTGCCAGGTAACTCACCCATCTGAGCGTCTCCCTTCCTACTGAGACACGTATAGTTGCTTTTAGATGGTGCAAACATTGGTGGGGCTGTTTTGTTGGACATCACTGGGAAAAGGGCTGATAGAGTTGTACAGTTAAGAGGGTTATCATACAAATGCAAAGAAAGCATACATTGAAATCCTTGAGGGTCAGTGTCAATCAATAAGGGTGCCGGAAATGTACGCAGAACGGGACGAGCTGAGGAACAAGCCACACAATTTGTCATGTTTCTGTCTCTAACTGTAGCTTGTATGCATTCAATCCAAATGTTGGTATCACCATATCCCGTCGCCATCCGGACCACATCTCCTGCGGTCAGGTTTGTTACATCAATGGCGATAACCTCGGCCACCCCCCTCAACACAGGAATTGCTGTTGGTGCGGGACTTAATGCCACTGGGTCAATCCAATTAATTTCTATAATACCTTTGGGATCCTGACCTGCTGCATTTACACCTAATACTAAAAACAATCTGTCACCTGTCCCGTCCAACCTCCTTTGTGGAGAATGCTGCATATCCCTGATGGAGAGTAGCAGTGGATTTGAACCCCTATGTTTCTGTCCTATCAACTGTCCCCTGGTAAATGTTATCTTGTCCCTATCATCCTTTGTCCAAAACGCTGGGACACTGGGACTCCAGTTCCGCCCCGTGTCCCAATGGACATAATTCCAATTTGGACACATTTCCTGAACCACCCCTTTCCCATATAAACAAGTATAATGCACCACGCTATACATACATATATATACATCATAACTCCTCCATCCCTCTGGATTTCTACAGCCTCCTACTACATCACACAAGTCAAATTGAAATGTAGTGTCACTTCCCCTAACGTAATTTAACACCACCCCTGTGTAACCTAAACAAATCTCACCTATCTGCCCCTCACACAAACCTAATAGCCCAGGCAGTAATAAAACCCAAAACTTCATATTGTTTCCTGTTGATGTTCTTCACAGTTGCGAAGTGATCTCCGAGGTGCAGCTGCCGGTGTGCACTGGCTCCAGTGCTACCAGGTTTCACCTTTGCCCCGCAGACGAACAGCGTGGATCGTACGCTCCACTACTCGGAACGGTCCTGTCCACCTCGGGTCAGCCCACTTTCTCTTAATGGCTGTCAAGAGAACCCACTCCGATGCGTCTGGAGTCCCCTGCTCTCCTTCACCTGCGGTTCCCGAGTTTACCTGTTGAGAGAAAACTGAGAGAGTCGCTTTTAGTTGATCAAAATAGGGTTTATATTTCAAAATGGAGCATGATATAACTGGGGTGATATCCTGCTGCTTTCTTAGCTGCCAAATCTGCTGCCTCATTCCCTTGTTTTACTTTCCTTACTACCGCATAGGCTGCCTTCAGACCCTCTTAGGGGTGTCTGAAACAGCAGCCATCTGTAAACAAAATTTCATCTGGGGCAGTCAACGGTTCTGCCTGTAAATCTATTCTTACTTTCTCATCCCTTGCAACCTTCTCCTCGCACCTATGTGGTTCACCTTCCCACATGCCATCGCCATGTTCACTTCTTCATGTGTATATATTATATGTGGTGCCGTTAAAATTTTCTCCATTCTCGTTTGCCTGAGTGATCATTGTGAATGCTGCTGAACTCACCAACGAGACTACACTATGTGTTGTGAGTACTGTCAAAGAGTGTCCCATCACCAGGTGTGCTGTCTTTTGCAACAGCTTTGCTACACCGGCTGCGTGTTTAATGCATGGTGGTTGCCTATTTTCTATTAAATCTAATTTTACACTAGCGTACATTAAAACCTTTCTCTCACCCCCTTTTTTCTGAAAGAGAACACCGTTTACCGTGTGTTGTCCTTCAGAAACATCCAAAAAGAAAGGTTTCTTGTAATCTGGAACAGCTAGCTGTGCTGCGGATGTCAGTGATTGCTTAAGGAGAATAAATGCCATTTCTGCCTCTTTGGTCCAAGTTAATGGAACCGTTAAATTACGCATGCCCTGCTGATTGACGAGCGCACGAAGGGGTATAGTCTTTTCAGAGTTACTCGGACAACATTGGAGTTTTTCCTAGAGACCTTAAACCCTTCCTCAAACAAATGTCGGAGGAGAAACTGCGTCGCTTGTAGACAGGAGTCCGACGACGTGGCACCTAATAAGATATCATCAACATACCGCACCGAAACTACACCCTCAGGCAAAACAAAATCCTGCAAGAGTGCCCTTAGAGACTGATTAAATAGTCCTGGGGACAAAATGAACCCCTGTGGAAGTCGAGTGTATCGGAGTCGCCTCCCCCTATAAGTAAATGAAAAAATGTCTCGGCGTTCAGGATCTAGAGGGAGACAAAAATGCATTAGCCAAATCTATACATGTAAACCACTTATGGTTTGACTCTAATGCTGACATTGCTGTGTAGGGGTTTGGGACTGGGACCGTGGGAGTGGTCACAATTGCATTAATGCGCTGCAAATCATGTGCCATCCGATACTTGCCTGTCCCTGTCTTCTCGACTGGCAGAATAGGAGTGTTCCATTGGGAATCAGACGGCTCCAAAATGCCTGACACCAAAAGGCCTTCAATGGTGTCAACTATGTCCTCCTCTGCCTGCGGTTTATGTTTATATTGCCCTTGCCAAATTGGTGTCGAGTCTGAGATAGCAAATGTAGTGGGCTTCACTGTGGAACAAAATCCAACATCAGTGGGACCAGCTGACCAGAGTCCCTCTGGCAGGTCGTCCAACATTAGATCACTCAGAGAATGATCAGTCTATTCCCTGCCATGATGTCTTTCAATTTGCCGATGGTGGAGCACCACTGTATTAGTGGTTGTATGTGTGATGCGATAACTATCTTCAGACGGTGAATGTGATAACCCCGGAACTTGTATATCAACCCAGTCTTGAACTGAGACGAGGCGTTTAGTCATAGGGCCCAAATCTCTGGCTTGGTGCTTAGCATGAACAGACAACGTGACATGAGGAAATGCTTCTTTTGCCATCTCATACCACTCCATCTGTTCACCTGTCAATACTACCTGAGCAGCCACACCCTCCGGACCTATTAACAGACAAGGCGATGTTATGGACCAAAAAGACCCTTCTAATTCATTTTCAAATGCATCCCTATAATCTTCATTTTCATCACGATCGTAGAATAAGGTGACATGATAGGGGTCAGCGGGCGGAGTAAAAGGCCGGAGCATAGACAACCAGGGCTTCCAGCTTTGAAACAGCGACACTATGCCAGTTCCATAAGATGTTTCAGATTCCAGTTCACCCCAATAAATATCTGCCCAGAATTCTTCGCCCGGTGCTGTGTTGGCATTCATCAACATGCGACACGTAGCACCGGGTGTGCTGGTTGAGCAGTTCAGTTCAGTTCCATCAGGAAATCTCACTTGTACTCCATCAGAGCCACAGAGAATAGCCTCACCTGTTTTCACCAATAAATCTCTTCCCAAGAGATTTATGGGACAGTGCGATGAAACCACAAAGGGATGTAACAAAGTTTGTCCAGCTGGTCGAGTATGTAACGGAACAGTCATTGGCAGACATGCTGGTCGTCCCGAGAAACCCACAAGTTTAACGGTGTCGGATGAGAGCAATGACGCTGGAAGATGTTGAGATAGCGTTGAATAACGATCCCCTGAGTCGACCAGGAAGGAAAATTCCTTCCCTCGCACCGTCATTTGGATGAGGGGTTCTGCCAGCGCCTCCTCCGTGGGAACCTCTGGGCTCCATCACTGAGTGTAGTGATAGTCACCCTGGGTGTACTGGCCTTGCGGAGCAGCTCCTGGATTGGGAGCCTGATGTTGCGGTGGACCTTGAGTCTGGGGGATGTTGCCTCGCTCTGCTGGTGGCCTGTGAGGCGGATCAGAATACACTCCATAGGACGGGAAATCAAAATTCCTTTGTGTTCTGAACTGTTGACTCCACGGACAACTGTTACGCCAATGTCCTCTCTGTCCACAACGGTGACACAGATCTTTGCCGTAACCCGATGCCGCCATGCCGGTCCCCCAACCCCTTCCGCGACCCCCAATTCTGCCTCCTCTAGGACCGCCCCAATAGGGGTTAAAAAACCAAACTGCCTGCGATTGTTCCTGAGGGGGAGGCTGCTGAGATAGATGTTGGACCATCTGTCGGTCTTCGTTTACTTGTTCCTTCTTCATTTTATCATTAACTTTACGCCTGGCCTCGTCCAACTGGAGTTTTAACAATTGTTCCTGAGCTGACACAACACCGTCTTTCTTACTTGCCTCTTTTTCACGGTAAATCTTGATGTGATGAGAAAGATGTCTCTCCCACACATCAGTTGTGCTTCCTGGTAAATCAGGGTTATTTTCCATTGCCCCCTTCACACCTTGGGGCAATCCTGCCATCACAGATTGCCGGAAAAGAGTGGTCTGAAGACGATCTGTCCCTGGATGACATCCCACAGCACCCAACCATTCCTCCCTACAGCGTGTCAAATACCCATGAATGTTTTCACTATCTATCAACTTAAAAGTTAGGGAATGAACAGCACCTAAGGGAACAGGAAACTTATCACGCATTGCTCTGCCCAATGCAGTAGCATATGGGCCTAGAGCAGTTCTATTTGGCAAATCTTTAGTGGCAGCAACCACTTCAATCTGATCTACATCCCACTAGGCCAATTGTCTGGATATAAGACTTCTCCAGTCTCCCAATGCTAATTGCATGCCTGTGGTAAAACTACAGAATGATGTCATCCATTTGTTACCCCCCTCTGAGGGAGGAGGCATGCGTTCCACCAAACAATTTATGTCTGTCATCGCAAATGGTACATATGTAGGGTGCATATTTTGTCCTTTTGGAACTAATGGCATTTGAATAGCAACTGGGTGATCACCCCCTCGAGTAGTACTTCTAGTACAATATCTCTTCCGAGTCTGGAAATCATAGTCTCCTGTTACCTCTGAGAAAATATCATTTTCTAAGTCTAAATTTATGGCATCGCGCTCCTGTTTGTCCCTTACACATTTGTGACACCCCTCCTCCTCCTCCTGTGATTTCACAGGAGTGGGGCGGTACTGCCTCTTTGTTTGTGGTGTGAGGGGGCCATCCCCGTGCACTGTCAGTCTTCCCTGAAACTCAACCGCATAATCCTCAGATTCAAATTGGGGGTACAATGTATCATTTTCTTTTTCTCCGCTTAGTGGAATGCATGACGTAAGGTCCACTCTTTCTGTTTCCTTTCTTTGTTTCCTGTTCACTACAGGTGGTCCTAATTCTGGATTGGGCATCACACCTTCTCTCAGTGCCTGTCTCTCAAACCCTCCAGAATAATCTATTGTCGGCTTAGATGGTTCCTGCTTCAAATGTGTTGTGTTTATATCTGTTTGTGGAGTAGTATGGCTGGACGGCTTCTTTTCTGTCTCATTACTTTCATATTCAACCTCCTGCTCCTGACCCTGTCCTTCTCTACCTTCAAGTTGTCTGGATAGACGCTGCATCATATGTATCAACTCTCTCTGTCCCTCATCATCATACTTCAATATCCCCTCAGTAATTTGTGCAACTGGCATTTGATAAGGTGGTGGTGTATTCACAGATGATAACTGAGGGTACAATGATGAGGTTGGTGTGGGCCCTGAGTGTTTCTCAAGAATTTTCTCTTCCTTCGTACCCTCTTCCCCCATTTGATAACCTCCATGGACTGCAGCACATGCCATAGCCATGAGGTGTATAAGACGTCGATTGTTTTCTAGATTCCTCTCCTTTTTTCTCCAATTAGGTCCCGCCAGAGGACCTCCTTTTTTATTCTCTCGATGTTGTTTTAACACCTCTTTTGCCTCTTTCTCCATCTGAGACAATGCATAGACCAAACTAACGTTAGCTGTAAATGGGGGTAGTTTTCCTTCCTGCTGGCCTGCTTCCCAAATGTCATTCATCACCTCTAATTCTTTCTCCCTTTCTTCTTTCGGAATACTACTTACTGCTTGTGCCAGTGTCTGTCTCCACTGGTCTTGCACCGTCAATGGATAGGGAGGACAACCTCCCTGCTCCCAACACTCTTTATTGCCTTCCATTCTAATTTATTTATTTATGAATATACCTATTTATTTAGTTATTATGTTCCCGAGTGAGCTTGAATGTGAATGGCTCCGTCGGCCAATTCAGTGCCTCAGTGAAACAAGCTCCGAGACCAACTTTAGTTGGTCCGGTTTCACTCAAGGACAAAGAATCTTTTAATTCACGTTCACTAACTCATTCATTCCACCCACACAATAATATTGCTCGGACGCCGGGAGTGTCCGTCCCGTCAAATGCGCTCCGAGTCCCACCCCAGTTTTTTTATTTATTTATAATTTTTATTTATTTTTTTAAAACTGTATCCTTCCGGTGATGAACCGTATTTCCGGTGATGAACCGTATTACCAGTTTAAACTGTATCCTTCCGGTGATTAACCGTATTTCCGGTGATGAACCGTATTACCAGTTTAAACTGTATCCTTCCGGTGATTAACCGTATTTCCGGTGATGAACCGTATTACCAGTTTAAACTGTATCCTTCCGGTGATTAACCGTATTTCCGGTGATGAACCGTAATAATTTATATTATATTTGTACCCAGATTAACTAGGACACTTCAATTGACAGTGACGACAAATTTTGGAAATAGCCAATGTGCAGAACTTCGATTAAACAGGTGTCTGCTTACCTTTTTTGTTGGCGCCTTTGTCGTCAGTTGTCCTCCGAAGTGACCGTTGTTGAATTCATTCCTTCAGATTACTTCTCCTCCATCACGTCGGGGTCACCAAATTGATGGATCAGATTATTTCCTTATGTCGTGCTGCTGATCCGCGTGTTCGTTGAATGAAGGGTCTCAGGAGAAGAATGCCAATTTAAATATATCTTTAGTAAATAAAACAATTCAGGATACAAATATACAGAGCTCTGGGCCGAGTTCAAAACCCTAGCAACAACAATGTATTGTCAGGGCATGAAGTCTGACTGCTATCTGTCCCTTGACCCAGTCCTTTTATACATAATGAAAACATGCAAATGTTCTCCGGTATTGTCCTCCTTTGACTGGCTGCCGGGTGTCCAGATCCCAGCCCCCAGTTAATAATAGTAAAAATAAACAAGTCCTTATTTGGCAGGGAGCCAAATGATCCATCCTCCTTCCGATCTGGTCTACTGGAACACTTCCATGCCATAACCTCCTGGGGTGAAAAGTTCTTGTTCCCGTGCCTGGATGGGTCATAAACTTTATGGGGGTCGCAAATGCAGTTTCCTTAGCTGACCACTCTCTGTTCACCCAGGTCACTGTTTACGAAACTTAATGAGTTTCACAGTCTTTGCTCAGAGGTTCTGAATGACCCTAAAGTACTGATAATGATGGGCAAATGGTTATAAGAGAACTACATGTATTAATATTCACTACATTCAAACATTTAACTAACTCTAATAATTCTAACACATACATACAATATTTGCTAATATACTAACTCACACAGCTATAATGCATTAAACTTAATATAGAATCACAACAATGGTCGAGAGCCCTGGTGTTGCGCAGTCTACCTCTTTATGGCCAAACCAGAAGTCCCTTCCCTCTAGCCTTTTCAAGGGGGAGGTGGCTAGACTCGGCTCTTGTGGGACGAGAAGCAGAAGGCGTGTCCGAGCGGGGGGGAAGATGAGATGACATTTTTGTGGGTCAACACAAACTCATCTGCGAGGACAGCAGCCTTGGACAATGACGACACTTTCTGTTCATTCAAGAACATTACCACCTTCTCTGGCAAAGAGTCTTTAAAATCTTCTAAAAGAACGAGCTCACGGAGTGACTCAAAGTCATTTTTGACATCATTAGCTGCACACCATTTATCAAAGAGGTTGCTTTTCTCCCATGCAAACTCGACAAAGGTTTGACCACTGGATTTTCTATGGTTCCTAAATTTTTGCCGGTAGGGCTCAGGAACAAGCTCATAAGCAGGAAAAATTGCTTCCTTTACAACATCATATTGCAGGCTGTCTTCTAAGAAAAGAGCAGACACCAACTCCTGTGCTTTTCCCACCCGCTTGCATTGGAGAAGGACAGGCCACATGTCTCTTGGCCAGTTGAGTGGCGAAGCTATTCGCTCCAAGGCACTGAAGTATGAATCAACTTCTGCCTCACGAAATGCTGGCACCAGAAAAATGTTTTTACTGGGGCTGGGCAACGATTAAAAATTTTAATCGCAATTAATCGCATGATTTACCTGATCAATCACGATTAATCACGTCGTATACGCAAAAGCCAATAATGAATTTAAAAGAAGTCTTTCATACACTTTAATTTAAATGTTCTGCCATATAAACGAAAGCACCATAACATTTATCGTGCAAACAGTTAACATCAGCACTTTACACAGAAACATTTTTAATGTAAATCTAAAGTTAAAAAAATGCAAATACAAAATTAAAGCTTATTGCCAATGCCAGGGCATTACTGTTATCCTGTTCCTTATGAAAAATAAAAAAAAATCTACCTCCAAAATCCTGAGCCACAATAATAACAGGCAATTTCTGAGGTAACAGCAGAAACATTTTTCTTTTATCAGGGAGCAGCATAACCAGTCTGCGTTCCCTTGCAAATGTCCCAGTTAGAAAGGGTGAGGCACAAAAACGTTCACTTTTGGGTTTTTCTTCACATGGGACTAGAATGTAAAGTCCACATTTATACTGGAGTTCCTTTGGAGAATCTCACTCAACTCAGTGCAGTTTGTCAGTTCCTGGAATTTGACGGCCAGTTATTTTAAATGTACTGCCATATGAATTAAAGTGCCATAACATTTACTGTGCAAACACACTTTTAACATCAGCATTTTTGAACAATTAGCAGCTAAGAAAAAAAAAATAGTGTAAATTTAAACTCAACTTAAACAATGTTATCAAAGCAATACAAAATTAAAGCTGTAAGCAGCATTTGCGGGACTGAGCCCACCTGGCCACTGCCTGCCGTGACGTCCGCCACCTGGCCACAAGCCCCCGACACCTGCCGACGCTTCCCAACGCCTGGCGATTCCGCCCGAAACCCGCCGATGCCCCATTACTGACGCCGACGCCTGCTGATGACACATCAAGCACTGACTTGACATTACTGACTTGACATTTAGAAACATTTGATTTCTAAATGTGATTGATTACTGTATCATTTTGTAGATAATAAGCCTTAAAGTTGGCTTTTTGTTTTGTTTTGCGACAGCTCCAATATTCCATTTTTACTGTACAATAACATCAAATTGCTCCATAAGCTCTGGCAATGGTTGGTACAGTTGACCTCAGGACAACCTTGAATATATCTTCTCTTAATATTCTTGAATATTCTCACTTAATGTACCAGCTCCTTCCTGTAGACATGATATGTACAGTTAGTTATTCTTTGTTTGACGCAAGTGTTATATTAAGTTCCTCCTATCTGTACCGGTACTTCTTGTTAATTTGAAATAAACACTAACAGCATAATGTCAAAACAAAAACCGAACAAGTCAAAGATCATAAAACAAGGAGGCTTTGTACTAAAATATGAATAAAATATAAACAGGGAGTTGTCTAATGTCGTCAAGGAAGCCAACATTACGTTACCTGTTGATCAGCATGTTGACTCAGAAAATCCTCAGGCTCCTGCTGCGACATTTCATTTGGGGCGACGGTTGTGACTTCACTGCTGGTCCCGTGAGAAACTCAAATCGGTTCTTCACGTTTGTTGCGTGGCATGGGTTAGGACATTGAGAGGCATTATAGTGTGGTTGTGTGCACCAAATCGGACTCGGCTTCTAGCTCGATAGCCGTGCATAATTTACGCAAACGCAATGCTCTGTTTACGTGAACTCACGGAGTCCGACTCCTTGCACGTGCTCATCTCGACTCGATGGATTTATGAGCTTGATGACAAGTGTGTATTTTGTATTGGATTGATGTACTGCAATTCTAGTCATGTGAACAAGCAATTAGCATTCCTAGTTATATGTGGCATGACGAAATACTGTACTACCAAGTTTGTATTGCAGCTTCTTCAGTTTATGGGGTAGAGGGTGCTCAAATTGGATTGATTGAAGATGTAGTTTAGGTACAATTTGCTTGTTTTTATCAATATTTAAGTTGATTGCAGTTCAAGGTGGCACAATCCTATCAGATGTTGTCATTTTGTCACGAAGAACACTGGTATTTGTTGATTATTACCATAAGTACCACCATGTTGCAGGCATTGTGGTTACAAGTTTCACTCCAATTTTGATTGTTGTCTGTATGACTAGCAATCCGTTGAGCTGTCTAGGGTTATCATTCAGATAAGGTGTCACAACTTTTAATTGCATGGGAACTTTGGGATCCATGGCAGATGGGCATTGTAAAAAAACGGACCTTGAGTCGGAAGGCTAGCTTGTCCTAATTGTGACCTTAATATGATGATTTTTTTTTCCCTGCCAGATTGAGGAGAAATGAAATGAACATCCAAACCGGGGCCAATAATGGATGAGCTGGATGATGTCACAGTATCAATTTTAAATGGTATGTCATGTGTAGGTATGAAAAAATTTCCATGACTTTGATTGGTCCGCTAAGTAATTAAAATAACTGTATGCTGACACTGATTTCAAAAAGAAGTATTTTACAAATTTGAGACAAAATGTCTAAACTGAATTGCATTTACAATTAATTCTGATAACAGAAATTGGCACAAAACAAACTTGGTTTGACTTGTCAAGTTGAATTAAATTCATTAGTGAAAAAATGTATGAGTTGTTAAGTGTAAAAGGTTTGTTAATGATTGGACTGTCTTTATAGCTGCCAACATCGATGAAGTCTTGCTCCACACCCTCAGTCGTGATGATTTGAGAGACCTTTTTCCTGGACCAGAACACTTTCTCAGGAGGAAACGGATTTGGGCCCTTATTAGTGTAGATGTGATTGGTTACCTACTTTGCTCTGAAAACATCGAGCATAACACTTTTTTTTTCTTTTTTCCTAATTGTGTCTATTGTTTCTCTCTTGTTCATAATGTTTTGGATCTGGTTTCCTCTCGGCTGAGAATTCCACCGTACCAGACAAGGCTGCCCCAAATGAAGCCAGGAACTGTGTCTTCACCAGGAGGAACATCTCCAATCTGTCCTCAGACATCCACTCCTTTGGTGAAAAGCAGCCCAAAGAGGACCCTACAGCTTCCTGCTCCTCCACAATATGTTGTCTATACTAGACATGGGCAAACCCCGGCCCGCGGGCCACATCCGGCCCGCTGCGTGTCTCTGTCCGGCCCGCGTGAAGCCAGTCATAACCCCCCAACACCGCACCCCCCAACGAAACTTTGTCGGCACGTAACTTTGCCGAGTTAGTGTAGCGCGATAGCGATAGCGTGCTTCCCCCCCGTCAACGAGGTGTAGGTACAGAATTAGTCCGGGTGCAGAATCGTTCCGGGCAGAAGTGACTGCCGATACGGCAACTGCATTGGGACATACCTCTACATCGCGTTCGAACGTGATATATGGATAGATCGCGGTACGTTTATAGAGTTGCCGTATGTGATGTAATTGGCAGTCGCCTCTGTCCAGTGGGCGAATGCCAACAACGTCACATACGGCAACTCTATTAGGACAAACTACATCGGTTGATTAAGGTTATCTTTTTTTTTCTGTCAATCCCTGCCGTATTTACAGTACTTTGTATTATATTGTATACACAAAATTCTCTCTCTCTCTCTCTCTCTCTCTCTCTCTCTCTCTCTCTCTCTCTCTCTCTCTCTCTTCACAAGCTCGTAAGCACTACTTCCAGATGGCCCACACTGCCAGTGAGGGGAAATGTGTCATGTTCAAAGAGCTGAGACGCAGGCTGGTGAGAAACACTGTCACCAGCATGATTTCTATCTTGAGAGCCAGTCAGCAAGGAGAGGGGGTCCGGTACCCTTCTAAGCATGAAGTCACTGCAATGTCTCAAAGACTAGTGGAGTATTATCCCATGCTGAAGGATTAAGACAAAACAATGAAACATGTAAGTGATTATATTATTTTGCGCACTTAGATTTTGAAGCGTGTGGTTATTTTTGGCTGATACTTTTTTTATCTGTGCATGTTCACTTTCCATCTTTATTTGTTCTTTCAATGAGTGAAATTTTATTTACCACAGGCGAGCACTTACAAGAATCTTCACAAGAGATTCACCAGAGAGGGGCCACAAGAAGAAAAGGCATCGCATTGACTTCTCAGCAAGTGACCAAGAAGAAGATCATGATGCAGACTCAATTGGTGGATCAACAATTATTTTGTGTCACACACCAGGGCGCAGTTCTGATAATGGCCACACTTCACATAAGTAGAAACATGTCCATTTTAATAATAATGATAATGTATGAAAGCTAGGCAATGTTTTGATAGTTTTGGATATCATGATATATCACAGGCATTTTTACATTTGAATTGTCATTTGATATATTTTGATGCTCCAAACAATTTCATCCATTTGACTGATTTACTGATTTGTCTCCTCCATTTCATCAGCCAAAGATGGTCTGACAGCACAGGCCAGACATTATCAGACCCTGCAGGAGCTGTACAAGAAACCAAAACCCAACCAAGATGCTGTCTCCCAAATTCTTGACCTGCAGTTTCAAGCAAGAAGATCCTTCATTGATAGTGATGTTCTGAAAGAACAGGACAAGGCCAACAAAGATCCTGGATGCATATCCATGTGTCAAGGATCTTTATCGTGTAAGTGATTAACTTGTTTTGGTTTATGATGAAAAGCAAGCATTTTTGCAGATTTTAACACTGACTTGCATTATAGGCGATGAATGAGCTGCGGCGCATTCTGGATAAGGGCAACAGAAAATTCATTGATGAACTAAAAAAAGAGATGGGAAGACTTCTGCACCAATGTGTAATTTTATGGTGTTTGGAAAAAAAATTAAGTGATGAAGCCACGCATAACGCTGGATGTAGGTGAGTGGGACATGCCAGTGAGGCACTGCTTCATGTCATTCAGGCGAAAGTTTGTTCGCATTTTCTCACATTCAACACTTCATAGTTCCATGCATGGATGTGGCGTTTCCTTCTTCTTTTTCTTTAGCCAACAGAAGATCCCACAATGTACTCGCAGAAGAGGTCTTTCTGCACTACTGTGTTGCTGTTTGATGGGACCCGCTGTCTCATCTGTCTTGGAGCCACTCCCGCCACCACGCTTGCCAAGGAAGACTTGAGTGACGGTCTGCTTCATCTGATGGATTACTACTATGCCCTGCACCTCACATATCCAAAAGTGTGTGGCAACCCTTCTCTCTGTCATTCAGACAGAAGTGCTACAGGATACTATCCATGAGTGAGACACCACAGCCTCATACAAAAAAGACCATGGCAGAATGGAAAGATTTTATTGGGGAGTAGAGCTGTGTACTAGGCATAGGTAGTGATACACTCCCCTGGTAGTTGTAACTTGAGGGTGGGTGGGAGTCTGTTGGAACAAACATGTTATCAGTGGTGATAGGAACACAACACTATATGCTGTCCCCATACTGTTTTTGTTTTTTTTGTGTCAGGGAATCTGAATCAATATTCAATAATGATGACGGTGAATATTGTAACAACACAACATTACTTGCGTTCTAGAAATGATTGCTTGAGATTGTTTTAAGATGCAATGCCTTAGTGACGTTTTTATTACAAGGCAGTGAAGGCACTGTCAGCAATTTAAGTGAATAAATAGTTGTTGACAATATTAATTCTGTTTGCTGAATTATCTTTTTTGGGGGGGGGGAATGGGCGTAGGGGGGGTGGATGCTTTGTCTCATTTTGAGAAAAAAAAGCTAATATTATGAACACTTAAATTAAGAAGAATTGCACTGTTAGTAGGTCTGGTTTTAAGATCTTTTCATTCAAATTAAGAAAGAAGCAAACGTGAAAAAAGAATTGAGAAGCTAGTATCAAGTTTATTTGACTTAGTACAGTCCTTGGAATGAGTGCTTTACTGTTTATTTCAAGAGTTTTTTCATTCTTCAAATGCCTAGATATATCGTCTTATTTTAAGAAATCTTACCAAGTCTAAATATCTTACTGCATTGGCAGATAATTTGACTTGTTTCTAGCCTGTTCTTTCTCAATTTAAGTGTTTATTTCTTAGATATATTTTGCAGTGTGTGGACACCGAGGGGAGCTCTAGAATTGGCTCATTCAACCGACCAACGAGCCAATCAGCAGCGGCGTCACAGGCCCTCCTCCTTCTTTGTTCTCTCTCTCACTTTGACTTCTGCACTGGACAGCCAGGTTTGTGGAGGGAAGGTTGGGACAAAGTAAGGACGGGGTACCCCATACATTCATGTACGTAGAGTCACTAAGTCTTAAACTCACCAGGTTTGTATCGCTTATCGATAACCCTAATGCCATACAAGTCTATGAGGGTCAAAGGTCAACTTTGTCCTAGGGACATGGGGCCACTTTCAGGTTCATCAGGATCCTCCTGGACACACCCACACCAAATTTGGGGCTTCAAGCCCATGAGGAACCCCGAAACCCTCACTCTAATTCCAGCCTTATCGCTAACCCTAATGCCATACAAGTCTATGAGGGTCAATGGTCAACTTTGTCCTAGAGATATGGAGCCACTTGCTTTTTCATCAGGAGCCCCCAAGAAGCGCACACGCCAAATTTGGGGCTTCTAGTTCTTGAGGAACCCCGAAACCCTAACCCTAATTTCAGCTAACCCTAGTTTCAGCCTTATCGTTAACCCTAATTCAATGCAAGTCTATGGAGGTCAAAGGTCAAATTTGTCCTAGAGACATGGGGCCACTTTCAGGTTCATCAGGATCCTCCTGGACACACCCATGCCAAATTTGGGGCTTCTAGCCCATGAGGAACCCCGAAACCCTCACTCTAATTCCAGCCTTATCGCTAAACCCTAATGCAGTGCAAGTCTATGAAGGTCAAAGCTCAACTTTGTCCGAGAAACATCAAGTGTTTTTTTCATGAATCATTCATCAATGTTAAGAGTTTGCTTTTTAGGAGAATTCACAATAAAAATACATTGACACTGTCAAAGATGGACTCAAGCACTATTATTGAACTATACTGTATTTTTTGAGTGATGTGAAGCTTTTGACAAGCGCTGCGCAAAGGAGGCCCATTTGTTTTTGTTTTTTTTCAGGGGGCCCAAAATTCCTGGCGGCACCCCTGAGCGTTCATCTCCAGCACTAAGGCAGTGGAGCTGCCGGCCACGAGAGAAGAATTAACCAGTCCATTGAAACCATTTGTTTGGTCTAGTGAGTGGCAACAGCCCTTTGAGGATCTTAAGTGCCTTCTCAGCTGTAACCCTGTCCTGTCTGCTCCAAATTTTTCCTCATTGGCTAGAAGCCCCAAATCTAGCGTGGGCACTTCTTGGGGGCTCCTGATGAAAAAGCAAGTGTCCCCATGTCTCTAGGACAAAGTTGAAAATTCACCCCATAGACTTGCATTGAATTAGGGTTAACAATAAGGCTGAAACTAGGGTTAGGGTTAGGGTTAGGGTTAGCTGAAATTAGGGTTAGGGTTTCGGGGTTCCTCAAGTACTAGAAGCCCCAAATTTGGCGTGGGCGCTTCTTGGGGGCTCCTGATGAAAAAGCAAGTGGCCCCATGTCTCTAGGACAAAGTTGAAAATTCACCCCATAGACTTGCATTGAATTAGGGTTAACAATAAGGCTGAAACTAGGGTTAGGGTTAGGCTTAGCTGAAATTAGGGTTAGGGTTTGGGGTTCCTCAAGTACTAGAAGCCCCAAATTTGGCGTGGGCGCTTCTTGGGGGCTCCTGATGAAAAAGCAAGTGGCCCCATATCTGTAGGACAAAGTTGAAATTTCACCCCATAGACTTGTATGGCATTAGGGTTAGGGTCCAAGAGTACACATACACATTTTCTTTTGCTTTTTTGATTTAAGCTCATCGTCTCCAGCTGCAAAGGTACAGAAACCTTTCTGTGTTTTGATGTCGTGTGTGAGAAAACATCACTTTTTTCTGTAAACTTGTGTTATCCTTGTCCTTCATTGAAAATGACACAATCTTTCATTTCATTGTTCAGATGCCGAACACCAAGGCATTCCGTCGCTCTCTGGCCATGAAACGACGCCTGGAGCAAAAACGGGATTGGACACCTTTTCCACCTCGGAAGGACTTTGAACATTGTGAGTACTTCCACGTTCATGATTTCATGTTCTGCCTGTGTTGTTATGTTGTATTCCAAATAAATCTTACAAAAACATATTTAGATTTTTCTTTTTTGTCAATTTACACAGGGCGCGGTACTGGTCAGCGACCTGGGTGCGAAGATGGCCCGTTTTGCTCCTGACTGACAAAACAGTGCAAGTTCGTTCTTAAGGCCCAGCAACCAGACAAGAAGGTATGGGTCGTGATTTTGTCAAGCCACGAGTTTCTTTATGTTTTTGTTCTGGTGGTGGGAGACTCACATCTCTGTCCACTTGTGGATGGTTTTGTGTTCTCGCCCTGGGCAACAACCTTGAACACGGGCTTGTAACAGACTCCGCCCAGGATTTTGCTGCGCTACTGGCAACTGTGTTGGACCGCTGGCCCAAGGTTTGTTTATCTGCTGTGACAAACAAATTTGAACACATGAATGTCATCACCACTTTGTTTTATCAATATCAAGTAATTCCATGATCCATAGTTCAATAACAAGAATATTCATGAATTTATTTTGCATTTTTATGTTTGTTTGGTTTTTTTTTTAATATATACAACTATTTTGTAGGTGTTTGTGCTTGACTTTCCACCTCGCCTGACTGTCAAGCCAGAACTACAAACAGCGCTACGTCAAGTATATCATCGTGTTGCTGCACGCATGGGTGTGTAAAATACATATTTTTGTTGTATTTTTTTCTCTTCAGTGACACTGTGCTAACAGATATTTCTTAGAATTGTGTGATTACATAATTGATTATGTGACACTTCTTCCAGGTTTAACATTTGTGTATATGGCCGATCACCTCCCCCTTCGTCAGCTGTACATGGTGGTGTTATGATGGTGTAAGTTTTGCCTTCTTCAGCCTTACTTGCTCTTCATTTGATATGACAAATATGTGTTAACATGTTGTTTTCTGTTTACGTGCACCTCAGGACTGATTTTGGTGGAGCGTCTGCATGCTGCATGCTCCATCAGCTCGCACCCCCTTCACCTAGGCCAGGGGTGTTGTGCCACAACCAATCATCGCCCAGGGTGTCTCCCAGAGTGGTTGTGACAGGTCCTGTCCACATGCCAGTGTATGGACCCGCTCCTGAATGGACTGTTGTTGGACAGGAGGTTGAGGTAACCTGTTCATCCCTCTTTTTTTTTTTTCCCCCCAATCGTGTATTTGTCAAACAGTGCAACTTTTTATTTTAAAAATGAACACTTATCCTAAGTTGACTCTGATTTCCTCTCCTCTTTTTTTTTTTATAGACGGTACCAACAGCTGTTGAGACTGCATTTCACACAGACATCCCGTCCAATCCCGTGTGGTTTAGTGAGGCTGTGCTGCTGGACCACATGGAGACCGTCGTGGAGTCATCTGGCAGGGTTTCCCCAGCTGCCACGGTAACATTCACACAATTATTCATACACTTATCAACTAGGGGTGGGTGAAAAAAAAAATCAATATTGCAATATATTGTTGTGCTTTCTGTCGCAATAAATAATCGATACACTGACGGCAAATATCAATATTTTTTTCCAAACACCACCTGTCGCCCTGTCCCGGGAAAGATAAAATCTCTCCCGGGACACAATTTGTCCCGTTTTTTATGGAAAATGACAAAACCTCATTTAATTTCCGTCTGTGGTCTAGATAGGGTTGCCAACCCTCCCGTAAAATACGCGATTGTCCCATATTTGGCAACTAAAAAGCCTGTCCCGTAATGAACTGATGGGGGACGCACTTCACTTTTTCCCGTATATTTTGGGGACGCGGTTATTTATTTATTTATTTTGTCTGCATCATTTTTTATTGATTTTCAGAATCGGGGCAGTGAAAGGATTTTTTTCCCTCTCTCATCTTCCCGTCGGTTTGTATATCCCAAGTCCCCAAGTTGAGATAAGACAAGTTGCTACTGACTTTACATTACCAGAAAGCACTGTCCTTGTTTACATGAAAGTTATTAATGTTCATGCACTTTAATATGTTTGCTTGTGCAGTGCACGTTTGTTTGTACATTATACAAAGTTTTGGAATAAATGCAAGATCACAGGCATTTTCCTTTTTATGGGTATTTTTTTCTTTTTCAGTCACATATTGTGACGACCCTGTCTCTATATAACTTGTTGTGGCTCCCAGCTGTTTTCCCATTTCTAGGTAGCGGTGGATGTGGGAGTGGCATCTTCCGATTAGGAAGATTCTGTTTCTGTTCTGTTTTGCACCTGACAACACCCCACATCCTATTATTCACTCATCCACACTTACATTACTGATGAATACTGACAAACACACACCATATATTTCATTATTTTGCTTACAATTATCTATTTTGTTATAATAAACCTTTTGATTAATCGCAATCTGCAGTGTCCCTTCCGTTATTGTCATAACTCTTGAGCCGGGTTATGACAATATCGTCTGCAAAATTTCGAAGATATCGAAGATATCGTGTGTCGTGATGTTGTCATTATCGTGGGCCAAATATCGTCACAGTATCGAATCGTGGGTTAGCCGTATCGCCCCACCCCTATTATCAACACAAGATCACATATGTACAGTACATGTACAGTTTAATTAGTGTGTTACTTTGTTTATGAATTCATTTCTTTATGTTCTTCCAGATGTCCAGCCTGAGACGTCGATCAGCACACGTTGCCTCAAAAACCAAAACAAACAAGTGAGGTGTTGGTATTTGGGATATGTGTATTTCATTGTGTGCATCTTTGTGATAGGACAATAAATGCAGTTCTTTAAACGTTACTTTGTGTCCTTGTATTTGCAGGTGTGGGCAACACGTTCAACTGTCCACATGACTGAATCTGCCTCCAGCAATGTCACAGCAGTGCTGCAGGTTTGTACTTATTCATTTCCACTTCATCACCTGTGTGTGTTTTCTAGGCTTTACACCGATCTTATCGGCTGTATCGGATCGGCCGATATTTGGCATTTTTTGAAACGTTCATGATCGGGCGTCATGTCATGAATCACCGATCAATGACGTCATGGTCGTGTTGAAACTTTTTTAATCTGTCTCATTTCCTCCAAAGTAGTTTCACAGCATCGACATGTTTATTTGTTTGTATCCGAGAGCTAATGATTCATGATTCAAAAACCTTCATTTTCGTCTTCGTGCCTCTTCCTGTTTTGAGTACTGTCGCTATGTGACGGACAATAAAGTTTCTTTGAATCTTCACGACAGCAACATCCATGGGTGACACAAACAAACGTGTCGGGGGTGTGGAAGTTTTTCAAAGTGAGAGAAACAGACATAGCACAAGCTATCTGCAATATATGCAACGCTACAGTACCTAGCGGGGGAATTGTGGCAAAAAATTTCAACACCACAAATTTAATCAGGCACTTGGAAAAGATACACACGGAGGAGTGTGTCGAGTTCAAGAAACACGCGGAGAAAGAAAAAGAAAAGCAAACTCTGAAACCGATGCTAAAGCAAACAACTTTAGACGGCGCTTGTGAGAAGGCAAGGGGTGTACAGAAACAAGTATTTATTGCCCCTAACGTGATCGGATCGGTGATCGGTGATCGGTTTATTTAAACTCACTGATCGGTGATCGGCACAAAAATCGTGATCGTGTAAAGCCTAGTGCTTTCCTTTCTATGTTTATTGGCATAAAATCACATCTTTCTTATTTTAATCAGGTGGAGGCGACGCCACAGATGACCAGAGCTGTGCCCGTGGTTCCTGTGGCTCCCGTGGTTGCCAGCACCAAGCCAAAGGAGGCCAGCGCTGTCCAGGAGGCAACACAGAAGATCAACTAAGCTAAGGCGGCTTTTCTTTCTTCTTCTGTTGCCTTTGACTGCTCCGCTCGTTCTACGCCTCGCACATGTGATTTGTGATCCATCATCAGTTAGTACTAGTGAAGATGCAGTGGCAGATCATGGCACTGGTATTAGATTAGCCAAGGTTCTGCATGGTTCTTTTCATCAAGGCGAAACCGGTCACGGTTTAAAATTCCAGCACCAGCTGGCAACAGTGAGTCACTTCAGAAGAGCAAAACTCCTCACTTTGACATGGATAATTCTGACGTAGAGTTTGTCAGTGCTGTGACCAATGAAGAGTGTAACTTCTCTCCCCTTGATGTTGATGTTTGTTTAGACCTTTGCAAAAACTTGAAGATTCATTTGGACCGTGCGAGTTTTCCAATTTCTGATTGCAAAGGCCCATTAGGTTCGCCGTGTACAAATGAGAATGTAGAGGCTGATGGAAACTGCTTCTTCAGAGCCATCAGTCAAGCTGTGACTGGTTTATAGACACAGAAGTGGAAATTCAGGTTGCAGCAGATTGTTTACGATTAGATGTGTACACTTTTATCGATGGTCATGGGTTGAAGTACAGCTCTTGCAAGAAACAATTCTCACATTGTATATATTTATGGATGTATTTGTTTTATATGGAAGCAGTTACCATAATCCAAATTAAAATAAGAATATAATAACAGAAATGCTTTTTCATTTTAAGAACGAAGCTGCATTATTTGACTCATAATTAAAATCATTAATAAATATTCCTATATGCATTTTCATTTTCTTATTCGTGTCGCACCTTTTATGACACAATCAAACTTTGAGATTGCGATTTCGTTTTCGAGTTGTGGTAACTCTTGTGCAGGGCAGGACCACGAAAATTAAAAAGCAATGCTCTCAGTTTTCTTTTTGATTGTGTCATAAAAGGTGCGACACGAATAAGAAAATGAAAATGCATATAGCAATATTTATTAATGATTTTAATTATGAGTCAAATAATGCAGCTTTGTTCTTAAAATGAAAAAGCATTCTGCTATTGCTTTTTCATTTTTGAATTTTACATTTCATATTGAATTTTGGTAACTCTTTGCTGGTGCATGTTTTGAAAATTAAATCTCAAATGTGTTTTCCTTCATTTGAATTAAGTACAAGAATGAGCAGTCATGAATAAGAAAATGAAAATGCAGTTTGGATTATTTATTAACCATTTTTTTTATGAGTCAAATAATGCAGCCACGTTCTTAAAATGAAAAAGCATTTCTGCTGTTGCTTTTTCATTTGGATTATGGTAACTGTCTGCTTCCACACTCCAGTGGTTCTGCACATTAGTATAAATAGAGTGATTCTCTATCATTACATCACAGGACGGCGGCACTCTGACAGATTCCATGAACCTGGACACTGATGATCCAGACTTTGGACCAGATGAGCCAACAGGCCACAGTGGAAACGGGTCAGAACATGGGACTGGCTGCTGAAAGTATACAGGTAGGTGGCGCTGTCATCCCAAGTTGTGTGGTGTGGAGGATCGGGGCCAAAGTTCCAGATGCTCACAGATGTGACTGTTGATTCAGGAGGAGTGTTTGAAGGCTGGACTCCCAACAGTGATTGGCTGCTGAGGACCTCTCAATCACAATCAGGTTTTTTTAGTGGCTGTGAGATTGAAAGTGAGATTGCATTGTCCAGGGAGGAGGACAGCAGTCAGTCATGTTTCACCTCCAGTCAACACGCAGTGGTTCACATGAAGGTCCAAGAGGCCTACAGACCTACACAGAGTCTGGATGTGGCAGCACAGTGGCATCATTGTCTTTGTTGTGTTGTTTGGTCATTGTGATCCAATGTAATGTGAGAGAAGGACGAGTGCAGTTCTATTGGAGTGAGTTGCTTACAAATACAGATCGCACGATTTCTATCCCAATTGTTAAGTGGGAAAGAGACCTGTCTCTCCAGCCTCACTCTAATTTCTGGAGAACAATCTGCCTGAACACCTTTTCACTGATAAAACAACCTATTCTACAATTAATACATTTTAAAGTACTCCACAGGATCCACTACACCGGGCAGCGGATGTTTCAGATGGGCATGACCGCCTCTCAGACCTGCTCACACTGCACAGTTAATGCAGGGTTGGTGGGGAGTCGGGGGTTGGGTGGGTGGTGCTCCGGGGGGAGGGCTGGTCCGTCCCTGTGTCTGGGGACTGGCGCTGGATCGTACGCGGTGGGGTCGCATGCCTGGGGTGGGGCTGCGCGTTCGCCGGCTACCGCTCCTGTGTGCCCGGGTGGTGCGGTGCGGTGGGGGGCGGGCCCCCTTTGGCTCCTGGATCCCTGTGGTGTCCCCGGCCCCGATGTCGCTGAGGGGGCGCCCTGACCGGGAGTCCCCCCTGGTCACATAATAGGTGTTTTTTAAATGTTTTTTTCCCCTAAATTTTTAATTTATTTATTTATTTTCTTCTGTTTCGGGGGATTTGTGTCTTGGGTGGTCGCTGCCCGGCCTTCTGGCCTTAAGACCCTCTCCAATCTTAATGGCATTATAGACACTTTGGAACTGGGGGGGTGGTTCGTGCACTGCGGCCGCCGCCCTGCTCAGCAGCAGTGTGGTTGCCCCAGGGCCTTACCACCCCTCCATTTTAAACGCACCATAGTTCAACACACCAGCAAGTTCACATATACACACACTGACACCCCTACACACAGTGGGGTCGGCCTGCTAGCGGGGGCGGGATCCAGCATCTTTCCCACTCTGGATGGGCCCTGTGCAGTCCGGTGCCCCTGGGGTGCGAGACCGGCTGGGCCTATGGGGACCTCGCCACTTGCGGCGATGCGCCATACTGGGTCCGTAGGGGGGGGGCCTCTGGGTGCCCGGGCCTGCCTTGGGTACCGATCCTCCCGGTGGGTGAAGGGGCTGGGTCCTGTCATGGGGATGAGTCTGGTCTCGCTTGCCCTGGGGGGCCCCGTCCGGAGGACGGGCTCTGCTGTCTGTTCGCCTTCTCCTTGGGGTATCTGCCTCCCTGTCATCTTGCCCTGGCTCCTCGTGGGGCGGGTGCCCTCCGGTCCGGGGGCCTGCTGCTCCGGGCCTCTTCCTGGCCGGCATTGCGGCGTGTGTGCCGTGTCCGCCCCCCCCCCGGGCTCGTCGCTGGCGTGGGGCGGTTGCGGCCTCGGAGGCCGCACTAATTGGCAGCCTACTTCCAGTGACGTACTTACACATACCCACTCCCACATTCAGGTACACACACCACCACATCCGCACACACACACACACACACACACACACACACACACAGGAGCAGCAGCTCTAATTGGCTGAGAGCTAAATATCTTCTTATCTTACTGGGTGTAAATGAATCTGTCCATTTTTTAAATGTCGAAATTTAACATTTGGTTTCTATTTTTTCAGATATTATTTCTGTCAAATTCATTTGAATCAACAGAAGAAGAAAATCTTTGTGTAGTTCAAACTTTGTGCGTCTTTTTGTTCAGTTTTTTTGCTGTAGTTGTGCTTTTCTTTTCATTCCAGATGAATTCCACTCAATTTCCTTTTCAAACCTTGTAGGTGTTGAGTGAGCTGCAGCGCCCCCTGGCTACAAGTTTCATACTGTGACTCTGCCGACCGAGGTAAAAAACCAACAAACTCTGACACTTTGCTGAGGTCCTCCTGGAGGAGCTGAAGGTGCAGAACCTTCTCAGGCCTCTCTGAGGAGGAACTTGCGGCTGTCGGTCCTCTGCTGCCCCCTGCTGGTCACACAGGCCTCTTACACCTCCGTTTGTCTGTTCAGCACATATTTAATTTTTTAATGGCTCTATAAACGTCACTGATGAGACGATTTTATGATTCCTGCAGTTAAATTTTTTTTAATTCCAAATCTGCAAAAACCTTCTGATCAATGAAGACAGAGTTGATTAAAATGATTTCAAAATTGACCCGTTTGAGAAAAGCTGCACTGTGGCATTGTTTGCATGTTGTTTTAGCTCTCAGTGGCTTCATTTCGCATTTTTCTTAAAAGCTTCGTTTAGTGGTCCATTGTGGTCAATGGGACACTGAACATCCGATTTGTGTGCCCGAGTTTTAAGAAGATCAGGTGCGGACATTTTAGCATTTAAATTATTATGGCTTATTAGCATAGGTACGTAGTACCTCACCTGTCCGTTCTTTTTACAGTGCTTCCTGAACACCTCACCGGCACACTCCAGCCGCCTGCGAGCACAAAGCTGCGCAGAGCCTCCTCGTTGTTCTCCTCACCTGGAGGACGCTTGGTGATCAAGACATGTGGCCCAAAACTCGGTCCTATAAAATAAGTGCAGGAACACTGCCGCTTCGCCCGCACTTGATTGTGCTAGCCGCCCCGTACAGACGGTGGACGGTGCATGTTGCTTCCGTCCCGCCTTGGTTTTACTTGTTGTTTTTCCGTTGTCGTTGTGTTTTTCTTCGTTTGCTTACGTCGCCACTGCTGACCCTGAGACAGCAGACGTTACACTATCAAGTCGCCGGTCCAGCTACAGTGGTGCGTGCGTGTATGCGTGTGCGTGGTTGGTGGGAACTTGGTTGGTGCGTGTGTGTGTGTGTGTGTGTGTGTGTGTGTGTGTGTGTGTGTGTGTGTGTGTGTGTGTGTGTGTGTGTGTGTGTCATTGCATTGTTTGTTTGTTTTTCTTGCTATTTCAGTACATGTGACAGATTTTAGGGAACTTTTAGTAACCAACTGTTTATCTTTTCTTTTGTAGTCACTGAGAGCTGCTGGTTGTGGCGGTGTCCCGGGTGGGGGGCCCCTTCGAGTGCTGTGACCCGGGATTGTGGTTGTTTTCTTCTTTTTTTTTGCACTTCACTTTCTTTGCAGGTGTGTCACGTGTGAGTGGGGTGTTCCTTGTTTTCTTTGGTTCCTCCCCCGTTTGGGCCCCTCATCGGTAAGCCTCAGTTTCTACACCAAGAATAAGGAGCTCAGTAGCTCCGTTTTAAGTGTTGGTCTGTTTGTTCCTTTTATTTTTAAATGTTGAATAAAAGTTGGTTTGATATTTTAAACATTCTGAACCACATCTCCTACTCCTTCCTCGTAGAACTTACCTGTGTGCCTAATTATTACTTTTGTGTTTAGTAGAACTCCCTGGGTGAAATTCCCAGGGTGGCGTTGTCGGTTCCTTTTCATTTTGTTAAATTCCCAATATTAAATCTTGCTTTATCAGATAGCCATAACCACTCTCATCGCCACAGGATATTTGAGTCAACTGAGTCAAACTGTCGTGTCTACTTCCCAGTCTCAATAAACATGTTCACTACTGCTTTGTGCGAGCTTCTTAAATGGAGGTTTGTCGGGGTTTTTCCCTTTTTAGAAGCAAGCCACATATTTTGTGTCTTTCCACCACAAGACATTGGCTTTTGTCACTCTCTTCGTCGTATTGGGAAAAAGTGGCATATCGGACTTTCCCGCCGCGAGTCGCTCGTCAACATACTGCTGTGAAAGGGGGGTGACGTCACAGAACGCGAGGTGCATTTAGGTGCTGCTGCGTAAAACGAAAACATTTTCCTGGGCAAATATTCATTTGACAGACGTAAACGAAGTGAAATATGACTTCAATTTAAGTTTGTTTTAGTTTGTTTTTATAAACACACAAAAAGAGTTAGTTATCGTTTTTGAAAAAAGTTCTTGACTTCTACTTTAGAGATATTGATGACGAGTTGTTGTATATAAACGGTGTGACTATGTGGTTCGGCAAGCGGTGGTGCTGTCTGTACATAGCTTAGCAAACGGCTAGCGCTAGCACCCCCTTTCAATGCCAGAGTGAAAAGATCCTTACGGAGTGTTATGACCCACGGGTGGGTCTAGGTGCCTCTATGTTTATGTTTGTGTTTGTGTGTGTGTGTGTGTGTGTGTGTGTGTGTGTGTGTGTGTGTGTGTGTGTGTGTGTGTGTGTGTGTGTGTGTGTGTGTGTGTGTGAGAGAGAGTGGATGTCGGCTGCTGATTGGACGCGCCACGGCTGAGAAGGAGGAGCAGTCGAGCCAGCCTGACGGTCGTCCCTCCTCCGCTCCCAACTCTGCAGTTAGTCACTTCTGAAATGGTGTTAGAGCACGCAGCCGTAGGTAGTGATGGCCGATCGAGGCTTTGTTGAAGCTTCGACACTTGTTTCAAAAAATGGTTCATTACTCAAGGCTTTAATGACACAGTGCTCGAGGAGGTCATCTAGTGCTCAATAAAATGAAGGGCAATGGAAACATATTCATTGTTTCATAGGTTGTTTGGGATTTGATTCGCCATGCATTCTTGTTGGACAACACTACATGCTTGTATGGTTCAATGCTGACACAATAAAATAAAAATGAAAAATAAAGACAATGTCTCTTTTTTTGGCACGACTGATTGTAGTAGACTATAGCTCTTATACTTAGCCTGACAGTTTGTGCAATGAATTATATCATATCCTAAAACAAGACTAAATAGCCCATAGTTTAAAAAATATGTTCAATAGTAAGTGTTCAGTGGGTCAGATGTCAAATGTGATCTATTTAAAATGTAGAATAGATGAGCTAAATAACACATATATAATACACATTGATGGGAATTGAACCATCGCCTCAGTCTTGCAAGTCCAAGATTGTCATAATGTACCACAAACCCAAATCACACTCCCTTTTTTCATCGAAGCTGTTTGAGTAGCGTTAGCACACCGTGATTCCTCATCAACTACAGGCTTACACTTCAAATAATTATGAGAAAAATCCAACGTAAAGAGAGCACTTCCATTAGGAAATAGTCAACATGAAATTTCGTCCTCTACTGACACCTGCTGGTCAAATTGAATAGTTGCAAATATTGTGAACAAGTTGTCATCTAATTCTAATCCTAAACAATATGGCCATTCGAAGTGAAGTATTAAGACAATTAATCAGGTTTGTACTGCTTGATTGAACACATTCATGCCGTTCCAGTGCACTAAAACCCACTTCCCTTCAGGACCGTGTCAGCGAAGCCAAAACTTCCTTGAGTGACGCTGTTTCCCAGCATGCAATGCGAGCTAGCGATTTCACAATACTATTTCATCACAAACATGGATGTAAAAAATAAAAAGGGAAAAAGGGAAAAATGAAACTTCAGGAACAGCAACCATTGCAATACAAGCAGAACTGGGCCGAAGTTTTATATTATGTACACCATAATACAGCCTTCTGGTAGACAAGCCATACTATTTAAACCGTGTCCTCCTATGGCACTTCCGTGGGTGGAAGATCATCGTAGAGGTCACGTGCTGGTTGTGCGTCACTCCTTGGGGACCTTGCAGGGGGTCTTCAGGGCATGTGATTCAGGTGAGTATATGGAAAATATGGGTCAATGTCGTCAGTAGTAACATGAGTAGCTTGCTGGCGAAAGTAATGCACTACATGTGGATGTCACACTGTTTTTTTGTTTTGTATGAGCATTTAAAAAAAACAACAACATACTAATAATATGGATTTTGACCATGTATGTTTTGGAGTTCATTGAAAGAGGTTAATATATATATATATATATATATATATATATATATATATGTAGTCAGCTGCTTTCAGTTGACATATTAAATCTATTATGATATGGAACGATAGTTCATAATGTACGTGTTACTTACTTTGCAGATAAGGTGTACCCTATTTCTTGTGCTCCTGCTTATTTTAAAAGGCAGACAAGAACATTGTTTGCTGTTGGAGGGCTACAACAACACTTCGATGCTACGCTTTGTGCCGTCGCTACGGACCCCAAAATCTCGTTCTTGTTGGATTCGGGTTCTGCGCAGACTGGTGGGAGAGTTTGTGTACAAGTTATGCAAAGGAACGGTGTCTTCAGTTATACACACGCTCATTAAAGTGCCGACCGTGGAGGAAGCTGGTGCCGCTGCACGCCGTTTCCAGCAGAATAACAGCGAAATTACCAAAATAAAAAGAAATCAGGAAAACATGTCTTTGCTGTGCTTTTATTTACAAAGTTAAAATTCTTCTAACTTATAAAAAATGTGAACGAAAAGGTAGAAATATAAATACGAAGGAATACGTATTTGTTCAGGGGTGCGCAAAGCCGGAGCCCTGCATTTGCTGCGCTACCCTTTTTAAAAAGGTCTCCGTTGCGCGTTATTTTAATATGTCCATCTATTTTAGAAGAGAAAGCATCGCCCCGGTCTCATCCTCTCTCCAAATGTCAACATTCTTATTCGCGTTTGCCAGGTTGTTTCGCGCCATCTGTTTTGTTAGACGCGCGGCTCGTGCCATTCATTTCAATGGAAGCGGAAGCGCCACGAAGCGGAGCGCCACGAAGCGGAGCGCCGACGAATTTCGCGAGCGAGGCTCCAATTGGTTCACACCAGACGCGAACAGCTGCGCGACGGTCGACAAGCGCTTCTGCTCAGCTGCAGTCTTTTTTTCACTCCCACTTGAGCTTCTTTTTTTTTTCTTTAAAAAAAATTAGATAAAAAAAATCATTTTCATCATCGCCCCCCCTCGCCCCGTAGCCGTGTGTGTGTGTGTGTGTGTGTGTGTGTGTGTGTGTGTAAATAAATAGAAACACGCAATCAGGTGTCCATCTCAAGACAAGACCTCTTTCATAATGATCATTGACCGGCATCTCTAGGATCAAACAGACGTATTTTGATCAAGTCTTCCTCTGTGTGTGTGTGTGTGTGTGTGTTTAATCTCTCTCGCACTCTGATATAATGTACTGACAAATATAACATACAAATATGATATATGATCGAATTTGTCATTCGGTTTTTATTTTGAAATTAGTTTATTTTGAAAATTCACCGGATTTTCTCGTTTTTATTGAGCGACTTCCTGTACTGTAGACGAGGATCGCTCGCGGCTCGCGCACGAAATAGAGCAGACGCCGAAACAACAAATGCATGCCGCGAGCCGCGTGCCTGTTCGCGTCTACTGTGAACCACCACATTGATTAACGTGGGCGCCGAATGGAAGCGCTCGGCGGCGCTTCACTTCCACGTCCAGTGAACTGACGTTAAATGCATGGCGCGATCCGCGAGGGGAGCCGCGCGCCTGTTCGCGTCTGGTGTGAACTACGACATTGATTAACGTGGGCGGCGAATGGAAGCGCTCGGCGGCGCTTCGCGGCGTTTCGTGGCGCTTCTGCATCCAGTGTGAACCGGGCGTTACTCGCTCGGAAAAATGTGTCGCCTGAGCCTCCGCCCCCTCCGTGCCCATTGGCGGAGGGACGGCTCATTGAAAAAAAAAAAAAAAAAAAAAAAAAATCGGTGTTCCTTCGGCACGCCTGGGAAACTCTGAAATTATGAATAACTTAAGCTCGTTTTTGTCCCATTTGCCTGCATCAGCCCGTCATGATATTGTTCAATTAATTGAGAGCCACCCACTATTGTTTTCTGACCACCCCCGCCGTACGTCAGTTTTGCACCATGACATAGAAGTAGAGGGACATGCCACAACTAAGCAGCACGCACACAGAGTCAATATTGGGAAGTTAAGAAAGAAGCTTTGGCTCTCCTTCTGACAGTGCCCATCTTGATGTTAATTAGGGGTCAGGTTTTTACAGACTATAATGCCCTCGTAGATGCGGTGGTCTCTGCCCCTGCAAGACTTCAATCTCCAGATTTGCCACAGGAAGGGGGGTTGATAATGTGTTGGCAGGTGCATTATGATGTGGGCTAGCTGCGGAATTCTTATTTCGGGGGAAGTGAGGTTTTTCTTGTTTAGTTTTATTTGTAGGTATGTTAATAGGGTTTAGTTCTTCAGGGAGGGGGTGATATGACCCACAGGTGGGTCTAGATGCCTCTATGTGTGTGTGTGTGTGTGTGTGAGAGAGAGGATGACGCCTTGCAGGTGTGGTCCTGGATGTCGGCTGCTGATTGGACGCACCACGGCTGAGAAGGAGGAGCAGTCGAGCCAGCCTGACGGTCATCCCTCCTCCGACCTCTCAATCACAATCAGGTTTTTTAGTGGCTGTGAGATTGAAAGTGAGTGAACATCATTAAATAAAGAGATCCTGCAGGGTCCCAATTTGACAAGTACACTGGTAGGTTTGCTGCTTCGTTTTCGCCAAGGCCCTGTAGCATTCATGACTGACATTGAGGGAACGTTTCATCAAGTAAGAGTTTCCAACCGGGATGTAAACTTCTTACGCTTCCTCTGGTGGCCAGATGGGGACATTACAAAGGACCTACAAGAGCACAGGATGCTGGTCCACATCTTTGGGGCAGTGTCATCCCCAAGCTGTGCTTCATTCGACGACAATCAGCATGACTTCCCAGCCGAGGTTATAAACACTGTTGGTCAAAATTTCTACGTGGATGATTGTCTAAAGGCCGTCAGCACGGTGGAACAAGCAATACATCTGTACCAGCAGCTAACAGACCTGTGCGATAGAGATGGATTTAAGCTCAATAAGTGGGTGAGCAATCATCGCTCGGTGCTGGCCGCCATTCCTGAAGAGCAGAGAGCTAAAGAGGTAAAAACACTTAACCTTGACAGAGACCAGCTCCCTATGGAGAGGGCCCTTGGAGCTCAGTGGGATGTACAGCAAGATGCATTCACATTCAGCATCAGAACCAAGCTGGGATGGGATGAGGAAATCCCTCAGGTCGTGGTACATCCCATATATAGTTTTTCAAGCGCCAAACTACAACAAAGGAACTCATCTATAACAAAACTACAACCTTGTAAGGGCAAAACCTACTTGTTTTAATTCAGATTAATAAACTAAAGCTTATTCGATTATCATTATGTTGTTTTTTTTAAACGCTCATACAAAACAAAAAAAGTGGAGGGAGAGTAGTCTGAATCGGGTTCTGGAGCATTGCTCCACCTCATCCACCGCACTCATTAGCGTCACATCCACTTGTAGTGCATAATTTCCGCCAACAAGCTTCTCCTGTTACGACTGCACACGTTGACCCACATTTTCTGTTCACTCGCTCACTCGTATCAGGTGATACCCTGCAAGGGTAACCATTGGCTCTTGTCTTAGACCTTCCCCGAGGTGGTTGGTGGGGTGACCCACCCAGCACGCGACCTCTACGATGAGCTCCCACCCACTGAAGTGCCATAGGAAGACACGGATTAAATAGCTTGTCCACCAGAAGGCTGTATTATGGTGTACATAATATAAAACTTCGGCCCAGTTCTGCTTGTATTGCAATGGTTGCTATTCCTGAAGTTTCATTTTTCGTCCCTTTTTATTTTTTACATTCATGTTTGTGATGAAATAGTATTGTGAATCGCTAGCTCGCATTGCATGCTGGGAAACAGCGTCACTCAAGGAAGTTTTGGCTTCGCTGACACGGTCCTGAAGGGAAGTGGGTTTTAGTGCACTGGAACGGGATGAATGTGTTCAATCAAGCAGTACAAACCTGATTAATTGTCTTAATACTTGACTTGGAATGGCCATATTGTTTCGGATTAGAATTAGATGACAATTTCTTCACAATATTTGCAACTATTCAATTTGACCAGCAGGTGTCAGTAGAAGACGAAATTTCATGTTGACTATTTCCTAATGGAAGTGCTCTCTTTACATTGGATTTTTCTCATAATTATTTGAAGTGTAGGCCTGTATCTGCACACAATTTGGAATTCGTCCCAGCGCCCTGAGCTGTAAATTTGGACGGTGTAAAATGAAAATGGCCATCTGCAGCAGAATGAAAGTGAGATTGCATTGTCCAGGTAGGAGGACAGCAGTCAGTCATGTTTCACCTCCAGTCAACATGCAGTGGTTCACATGAAGGTCCAAGAGGCCTACAGACCTACACTGCGTCTGGACGTGGCAGTGCAGTTGGATCATTGTGTTTGTTGTGTTGTTTGGTCATTGTGATCCAATGTAATGTGAGAGAAGGACGAGTGCAGTTATATTGGAGTGAGTTATTTAGAGTGTAATAGAAGTTATAATGCAGAGTCTGTTTTTATGAAATGTTCTATCACCTGGCATCCATCCATCCATCCATCCATCCATCCATCTTCTACTGCCGTATCCGGAGTCAGGTCTCGGGGGCAGCAGCCTCAGCAGAGACCCCGAGACTTCCCTGGACCCAGTCACCTCCTCCAGCTCCTCCAGTGGGACCCCAATGCTTCCCAGTCCAGCCCAGAGACCTGGTCAGCACCACTGTGACTCCCTGAGTCCCTGCTGCTCAGGTGAGGCTTCAAAGATCTGGCTGCACCTGATTGGACGGTTGTGGAGGATCTCCTTGGTCTTCTTGGTCTTCTTGGTCTCCAGCTGTTTGACCTCATGCTCTCTGTTGACCTCCTCACTCAGTCCCTCAGTGATGTAGAGCTCAGTGTAGATGCTGTTGAGGAGAGTTTGACTTCCTGCTTCTTCACCTTCAGTCACACGTTCACATCTCCTCTCCAGACTGATCTTCTGCTGCTGTAGAAGCTCCTGCAGACCACCAACCTCTGGAGCTGAGAGAAGGTTGGAGAAGAAAACATCAGTGTGACAGTGTGAGCATCATTTTCTGTCCACGACTTGAAGCTGAAAGCATCCAAACTCCATTTTTCAGCTGATGTGGTGAAGCTGCTGTTGTCTGACTGTTTGCTCTAAATGTCCTCCAGTGGATCTTCTGACTGGAGGTCCTGACCACGGTTATAATAGTTAACGAAAACGAACAAAATAACGAAAACTTCAATTGAAAAAAACAATTGTCACGTTCCCAGGGGTTAGGATTTTGGTACCTGCCTCGTTGGGGTTTTGAAGCGAGCAAAGCTGAGACCATAAGGGTGACGTAGCAACGTTCAGGACACTGATTGGCCAAAGGCAGTCTTTCACGAAAGTCCAAAACCGCCATTTTTAAATGCCTCGCGTGTGGATTTTTACATTAACACGTATTAAAAACTGAAAAGCTTATGAAACTGTACCATGGGTGAACAAAGAACTACAGAAGTTTCTGTTCTCTGTGGCCGAAGAAAAAGCACAATGCAGACAGTTGTGCAGAAAGTTTAGTGTTAGCTAAAATATCAGGCACACAGACGTACTTATTATGTATACATTTCTTTCCATTGTAACAGGTCACTACAAGATCTGCAATCCATTACCTAGAATTGGTTTTCCTTAAAGTGATGTACAGGATTACTAATCTGACTTTGATGGGCAAATTTGACAACAGAATACAATTATGAAGCACTAAAACACAGGACCACAAAACAATTAAATGCATGATGAAATAATGATATGCTTTGTTAAATGAAATAAAATGGCATTTTCAACTAAGTAATAAAATAGTCGTTGGTGCAGTGGTTAGCGCTGCCGCCTCACAGCAAGAAGGTCGTGGGTTCGATTCCGGGGCCTGGACCTGGGACCTTTCTGTGTGGAGTTTGCATGTTCTCCCTGTGTCTGCGTGGGTTCTCTCCGGGTTCTCCGGCTTCCTCCCACACTCCAAAAACATGCATGTGAGGTCAATTGAACGTTCTAAATTGTCCGTAGGTGTGCATGTGAGTGTGAATGGTTGTTTGTCTCTATGTGGCCCTGCGATGAACTGGCGACTTGTCCAGGGTGTCACCCTGCCTTCGCCCTAAGACAGCTGGGATAGGCTCCAGCAGACCCCCGTGACCCTGAATAGGAATAAGCGGGTATAGAAGATGAATGAATGAAATCTTTATTGAATGAATGACACATTTTATTTCACTCGTGGTTTATGTAATTATTATTTTTTGCTCCATAGCTTTCATGATTCAGCATTACATGTTAAGCATGATGAATTGCATGAAAAGAGAGAGCACTCGCTGATAAATTAACATGGTGTGCTGTTTAATTCCACGAGGACGACAAAATATTTGCAAATTTGTGTTAGCTACACACATCGACAGGTGCAAGAGAAAGGGAGGAACTTTCAGGGAGGAACTTTCAAGATCGTTCAGTTTTTGTTTATTTTTTTTTTAGTTCTGATGAAATAAATAGACCAATCATTTCATTACTTTGTCTGCTTTCCAAAGAGGTTATTCATTAAAAAATATGTGTGGCAGTGCTGTTATGGTCCATAGAGAGTTGCTTCAAAGAATTATCATTTATTATTCAGTGGCACATTGCTCACTTGTTTAATACACAAATAATAGTATATTATTATAATAATACTATTTTATTAATATAATAATAATAATAATAATAATAATAATAATAATAATAATAATAATAATAATAATAATTATTATTATTATTATTATTATTATTATTATTATTATTATTATTATTATTTCTAAAATTTCCAAACAACAATCGTCAGTTGTTCCGTAAAAAATACATTGATTTCCATGTTGAATTTTGTACGGTCCGTGAGCGCGCACAACTGTCAGTAACGGTCTCCACACTGACACAACTGCGCATGCTCTATTATCCCATCAATGCGGAAGTCAAAAAGTTTTTGGGAGCCATGCGCTGGGTGAGCAACTTCATTGAAAGGAATGGGACGCCATCTGGGGGCTTGCCGCACTGTCACGCAGGTTGTGACGTAGCGGGCCGGCGACGCCGACAGGTATGATGTGAATGATTGACAGCTACCATTCGTTCCTGTTAGCAAGAGGATTAAAAACAAACAGACACCATAATGGCATCAAAAAGGAGTTATCCCAGCGGTGCGGAGAAACGGAAGGAAAAGAAAACTGATCAAGAAAAACTTGCAAAAGGGAAAGGTAAGTTATTTGTTTGTGATGTGGGCTGGAGAGGTGGAGGTGAAACGCTGTTGTCCCCCCCCCAAGTTTGTTTATTTGTCCTGCTAGCCAGCTAGCTAGCTAGCTAGCGTCGGATAAATGTTAGCTGGCTGGCTAATATTTGTTCGTCATGAATCAGCGTTTTTGTTTGTTTTATGAAAGTTGACCATATCCTGCCATGTTGGCCTATCCTGCCATGGGAATGACTGATTGACTCCACACCCGTTTATTCACATTCTAACAGGGAGGGCGGGACGGAGGGCATGTTGTAGTTGTAGTTGTTGTCAGTCCCCTGTTATTGTTCAGTTCACATATTTGACTCTTAATGTTATTTTAGCCTTAACTTAGGATGAATTTACTAAGCTTAGTTTGTATTTTGTAGGCCCTTAATTAGAAATGTGCTACTGTTTTATAATTCAAAGAAATATTTTATGGAAATACTTTATTTGGCATGGTGTTGACTATTTTAGACTGTTGTGGCAGTGGGTAATTTATCTTAGTTTTATTACTTTAACTAGTACAGTGTGTAAAGTAATGCCAAAAACTCTTAAAAATGACAGTTTTGTAATTGTGTAAAAGCTTTAAAGGGACACTGCAACCATAATGTTTAATTTAAAAACAAATGAATTTTTAATTTTCCTATATTACTGCAACATCACTGTATAAAATTATAATAATAAAATAGGAAAATGCGCTTCTGATCTGTTTTGCTTGATGATCTAATGAGCTTTGTCTCTGCAGGAGCAATTCTAAAATATGTTGGCGCTCCAGACATTGAGCCAGAGGGATCTCCCGAACATCCTGACCAGGAAGCTCCAGGACCAACACGTTCCTCAGAACCTCCTTCTGTCCAGGTGAATAATGTGTGTTATTCTTAGTAGCTAAGCTGATAAGTGTGGGACGAAACTAAGGCAAGCGTTATTTTGATTGTTGGTTTGCTTTTTAGTGTTGCACTTGTTGGTTTGTTGGATTTTCTTATTTAAAGTAAGCATTTTTTTTTTATGAATACTCAATCTGTTGTATTTATTGACATATAGAGGATTCTTTTCCTAGTATTATAGTGTTTGTTTGTTTTTAAATCAGTTTAACTTGCCTGAGTTGCTCAACTGAAGATGTTTAATTTTACCTGTAGCCTGTTTTGCTCACGAGGTGTAATAGATTGTGGAATCTTAGTAGACCTTAGTAGATGCACGCTGCTGAGAGTGGCAGCGATCAGCTCCGATGACCATGGTGCTTGTAAATAAGGCAAATGTGCCATCTAGTGGGATGCAGCATGTTTATTCGTGTTGGAGCAATGACAAGTACGACTAACAAAACAAAAGATGCACAGGGTAAAAAAAAAATAATCATAAAGTCAAGCCCAACAAAGATAACAGATGGGCATAACTGCAACATTACATAGTAATGATTACTAGTACTACCAAAATTTCTATATTTTACTTTTCAACTCGAACTTGAACTATTCATCCCCTTTTTTCAGCAGCCATTAAGACAAAAGGATGACACTTATGCATTGCATCAAACTGTGATGCACAAAATCAATTAAATTAAATCAAAACAATAAATAAAGTGTGCATTAAACAGGGGGCAGTGCAATACAGTACAGGACTCAACTGATATAGTGCAGTTAGGCAGTATAGCCTATAACAGCTGTTCAGCATCCATAGTAATCCACAGTCAGTGCCATAATCATCCAGTCAGTGTCATATTCATCCATAGTCAGTATAATATATATGATATCGCGCAGACCCTCGTCCTCCACCACATTAATTGGCCTGCAAGCCGTAGCCACACCCATTTAGCCCCCGCTGTTGAAAGTTGGCGTGTGGTGGACGCGGCCAGTGGTCTCCGTGCCACACCATCCAACGTGGTTTGCTTTACCTCAGAAGGGGGCGGAGGGCTCTCCGCGTCAGCTGTATGCTTCGCAGACAAGTGAAACGTAAGACTGCTCGTACTCCGGTGGAAACTAAATACAGCTTTACAGTAAATGCATATCACTTTTGTCCTGTCAAGACTGCCATCTGGCAGGGTTTTGAAGTGGAACTTTCCATTTACAATTGACGCCTTATCCATGTTAGTCCTTCCTAGTGCTCACCTACGCTCAGTGTCTTTTTCTTTTTTTTGTTGTGCTTACAAGCCGGCTGCAAGCGTGTGACTGTGTGCTGTGAGTCAATTCATTTCCCGTTTCCACAATCTACGGAGCGGCCAAAGGTTCAAAAAGCACCTTGTGCGTTAATCGCGATGAAAAAATTTGAATTATTGCCTTCGGCGCGAAACAACCAGCAAACGCGAATAAGAATGTTGACATTTGGAGAGAGGATGAGACCGGGGCGATGCTTTCTCTTCTAAAAGAGATGGACATATTCAAATAACGCACAACAGAGACCTTTTTTTAAAAGGGTAGCGCAGCAAATGCAGGGCTCCGGCTTTGCGCAGCCCTGAACAAATACGTATTCCTTCGTATTTATATTTCTACCTTTTCGTTCACATTTTTTATAAGTTAGAAGAATTTTAACTTTGTAAATAAAAGCACAGCAAAGAGATGTTTTTCTGATTTGTTTTTATTTCGATAATTTCGCTGTTATTCTGCTGGAAACGGCACAAGCTTCCTCCACGGTCGGCACTTTAATGAGCGTGTGTATAACTGAAGACACCGTTCCTTTGCAAAACCTGTACACAAACTCTCCCACCAGTCTGCGCAGAACCGGCATCCAACAAGAACGAGAGTTTGGGGTCCGTGGCGACGGCACAAAGCGTAGCATCGAAGACATTGTGTTGTTGTAGCCCTCCAACAGTAAACAATGTTCTTGTCTCATGGTTATCTTTTAAGATAACCAGGAGCACAAGAAATAGGGTACAGCTTATCTGCAAAGTAAGTAACACGTACATTATGAACTATCATTCTATATCATAATGATGTAATATGTCAACCGAAAGCAGCTGACCAGCTGAAAAGGCTCACTCCACCCCCTACTGTTGGGAGGAGGACACATTCCCGTCAGTAATTCAAATTTCTCAGCTGCATGTATAGGGGGACAAGGTGAGAACTCCGTTTGGACGAGAAAACCAAATTATTGCTTAGTCCGATTAAGCTCTGCATGTAAACGCACTGATTACACCTGCGCCAGAGTGCAGAGTGAAAGCAGCTCTTTTAAAAAGAAGCGCAGGCTGGAGTCAGCACTCTGTCCTCTGGCGTGTCCACGCTGAGAACTCTGTCCTTCGCAGTTCTTAGCATTTCGGCTAGCAATCCCAGAGCGGGCTGGGCCATAAGCGCAGCTGGAGGAGGAACCCTGGCGGGTGCCCGTTCATCGGGAGGTGGCGCTGTGTGTGCGTGATCGTTGTGCATTCACCGCTTGGCTGTTAAAGCCGAAGCCCCCCCCCTCCTCCTCTGGCGCTCGGCAGGGAGGCTGCCTTGCAGTTGAACACCGGTGCGCCGAGACGGGTACTGGAAGGACGCTGGTCTCAACCCCCTGCCTGGGTGCAGTCGCTCCGTCTTCCTCTGTTTTCTCCATTCCCCTCTGTTACTGTTGCGGCGGCGATGTCCTCGCAATCAATTGCCGCACCAGTCTAGCCGGGTAACAGCGGTGTCACCACCACAACGCGGACACTTTTCCTTTGATTTTGGTTTATTTGGTTTAGACAATTCAGTTTGTCTGTTTCTTTTGTTATCGTAACCACTTTCTTTGGTTGGTTTTCTTTTCTTTGTTTTGTTGTGAAATTTTGGTGAAACTTTGGGTTTTCTATTGAGTAGCGATTTTGTTATAGTTTGATTTCCTTTTTTAGTTCATTAATATCTTGTTCCCCAGTGATCGTTACCTTTTTGTTTTGGGTTTTGGTCCTGTGTGTGTGTGTGTGTGTGTGTGTGTGTGTGTGTGTGTGTGTGTGTGTGTGCGTGTGCGTGTGCGTGTGCGCGCGCGAAGAATAAATAAAAGTTTTCCTTTCGTTCTAACTGTTTAACGCTTGCCTGGGTGTCTCAAGGTATTAGTATGTTAATTTTGTTCTCTTTTCTTTAGGACAGGAGTTGGCGTAGCGTGAATTTTGGTTTGTAGTGATTCCCTTAGCTTTGTTTATTCCCTTTTTTGAGTTTTCTTTGGTTTCTTTGGCCCTGTTCCCCTTATTTTCTAATGTTGAACAGTCTTTTTGGTATGGTACTTATTTCCTTGACACTCAGGCAGCTAAACCTGGTCTATTTTAAATTGTTGTCAAATAAAGCTGTTTCATTGGAAGTCCGTCTCGTCCTCTTAAATTTCAAAGCGTAACGAACCTGTGTAACCCGTGGAATTTTATTATAGTTTATTTCCTGGGGTGCAACTCCCCAGGTGGCGTTGTCAGGCAACCGCCCCCCCCCCCGCCCACCCCCCCCAATTTTCCTTTATACCCACCATCTGAATTGTCTCCACCTCCGCCAGACCCTCCCCCTCGCCACATCTAGTCTTTTTTTGATAGGCTGCCCTCGCTATTAACCTCCCTCTCATCACAGCTTTAATTGTGTCCCACAGTATGGTAGTGTCTACTGAACTATCTATGTTTTTCTCCATAGAGCATTTAATCTCTTTCTTAACCTCCTCCAGTGTTTTTGGATTATTTAGCATACCCACATTTAATCTCCAAAGTGTGTTTTTCTTCCTCTTATTTAGACAAATAATAAGGTAAGTAAGGTAAAGTCAGTCGTTCCTATTTTACATTCCTCTATTCTGTATCTGTCTGTAATGTTAATAAAAAAAATAGTCCTCTGTAACGGGTGGAGGTCCCTCCAAACATCAAACATCCCTAGTTCGGCTAGAGAGACGTTGACAAGTTTTGACAGGCGGGTCTGACTTCTGTTGCCATTAGTTGTGTCGAGTTTAGCTTTTAAATCATGTTGAAATCCCCTGCACATATTAGGATCCCTTCACTTTCCACAGCTATGATCTCAAACAGTGATTTCAAAAAGCCCTTGTCCAACCCTGGACCAAAGTAACTGACTTATCATCCAATTTCCCTTTGACTATTACATATCTCCCTTCTTTGTCATTTATTTTTTTAACAACTTCAAAACTGATAGAATTAGAGATTAATATTGTGACACCTCTCTTTGGGCCTTTCCTGAACAAGCTAAAAAAAACATTTCTATATCCAAATCTTTTCAGTGTGTTGTGCTCTTGTTGAGAGAGATGTGTTTCCTGTAGATCAGGCATGGCCAAACTACGGCGTGTCTCTGTCCGGCCCGCGTGAAGGCAGTCAAAAATCTAACCTAACTTAGAAATGACACTTGAACCTGCAATAAGTATTTTAGTCGTTCTAAATGAGTCCAACGTTAGAAAAAAAGGAGCGACCCGGACTTCCCACAGTCTCTTTTCTATTAACATGGGAATTCAATTTTAATAATTTGTCAACTAAAAACACCGGTCATACTAGAACATCCCTACCAGCTTTCTTCCCTTTATTCTCTGAATTTAATCAAAGAATCTTTGAAACTCTTGTAGCTTTTCTCTGGCTCGTGTCGCTGCTGATGCGTAGCCCCTCCAGGATCCCTCCTTGCACTGCCACTCCGTCGTAGTGCGGGGCACCGAGTGCCGCAGGCCCCTCCGCACCCGTCGCCACCGCCGTCTTCTCCGCCAGGCCGTGTCTCGCCAATTCCTCCTTTACCTCCTCTGCGCTGTTGTAGGTTCGAGTTCCCGTATCCCAGTGGGTCCTCATCTTGGTGAATGGCGTCTGGAAGCAGATGCCCTTCTCCTTCAGGATTCTTTTAGCAGTGTTGTACTCCTTTCTCTTTTGGACCATCTCTGTCGCGTAATCGTGATGGAATGACGGTACTTTATTCCCCAGTTCTATTTTCTTTGTCCATAGCTCTCTCAGAACCCTCTCTTTGGTAGTAAATTCCAGAAAGTTAACAATGATGGGTCTCAGTTTGGCACTGTCCGCTGGCTTCTGTGCAAGTGAGCGGTGTGCTCTCTGAATTTGGAAATTAAAATGTGCTGGCAGGTGCAGTTCGCTTTTCAGCAGGTCTTCCACAAACTTGGCCACAGATTCTCCCTCCTCTCCTTCAGTGACTCCATAGATACGTAGGTTGTTTCTCCTCGGCCTGGACTCCAGGTCAGTTAACTTGTCCTGAAGAGCTTTTTGTTCTCTCAGTGATATGACCAGAGCGTCATTAGCTTCCTGTGCCCAACGTTCTAGCTTTTCAATCCGCGACTCAGCCTCGTTGATCTTGCCGGTCTGGAGCTCCTGTTCGGTGACGACTTTCGCAAGTTGTTGATTTATTTCGTGTTTGAAGTCGTCCAAGTCTTTTTCCACGTCGTTCCTCAGTGTTTCTCCAAACGTGCGAAGGACTTCTTTTGATTCCGTTTTTAAATCCCGTATCTCCTTGCTAATAATTTCTATGTCCGAGCCCTTTTCCGCGTCGTTAGTCACGAGGAGTTCGTTTCGCCATCTCCCTCTGTTTCAGAGCAAGCTGGTAGTTCCGCCATATTGTCTGTTACCGTGTTTCTGTTTTGGTTGAATGGAGTTTTCCTTCCCATTCCAACGTTCCCCTGATCACTTTGTAGTTAATATGATATCTGACAATAGTCATTCAAGTTTTCAGGGAGTTTTTACCCTAGACGGTCGAGAGCCCTGGTGTCGCGCAGTCTACCGCTTTATGGCCAAACCAGAAGTCCCTTCCCTCTAGCCTTTTCAAGGGGGAGGTGGCTAGACTCGGCTCTTGTGGGACGAGAAGCAGAAGGCCTGTCCGATCGGGGGGGAAGATGAGATGACATTTTTGTGGGTCAACACAAACTCATCTGCGAGGACAGCAGCCTTGGACAATGACGACACTTTCTGTTCATTCAAGAACATTACCACCTTCTCTGGCAAAGAGTCTTTAAAATCTTCTAAAAGAACGAGCTCACGGAGTGACTCAAAGTCATTTTTGACATCATTAGCTGCACACCATTTATCAAAGAGGTTGCTTTTCTCCCATGCAAACTCGACAAAGGTTTGACCACTAGATTTTCTATGGTTCCTAAATTTTTGCCAGTAGGGCTCAGGAACAAGCTCGTAAGCAGGAAAAATTGCTTCCTTTCCAACATCATATTGCAGGCTGTCTTCTAAGAAAAGAGCAGACACCAACTCCTGTGCTTTTCCCACCCGCTTGCATTGGAGAAGGACAGGCCACATGTCTCTTGGCCAGTTGAGTGGCGAAGCTATTCGCGCCAAGGCACTGACGTATGAATCAACTTCTGCCTCACGAAATGCTGGCACCAGAAAAATGTTTTTACTGGGGCTGGGCAACGATTAAAAATTTTAATCGCAATTAATCGCATGATTTACCTGATCAATCACGATTAATCACGTTGTATACGCAAAAGCCAATAATGAATTTAAAAGAAGTCTTTCATACACTTTAATTTAAATGTTCTGCCATATAAACAAAAGCACCATAACATTTATCGTGCAAACAGTTAACATCAGCACTTTACACAGAAACATTTTTAATGTAAATCTAAAGTTAAAAAAAATGCAAATACAAAATTAAAGCTTATTGCCAATGCCAGGGCATTACTGTTATCCTGTTCCTTATGAAAAATAAAAAAAAACTCTATATATAAAATCCTGAGCCACAATAATAACAGGCAATTTCTGAGGTAACAGCAGAAACATTTTTCTTTTATCAGGGAGCAGCATAACCAGTCTGCGTTCCCTTGCAAATGTCCCAGTTAGAAAGGGTGAGGCACAAAAACGTTCACTTTTGGGTTTTTCTTCACAGGGGACTAGAATGTAAAGTCCACATTTATACTGGAGTTCCTTTGGAGAATCTCACTCAACTCAGTGCAGTTTGTCAGTTCCTGGAACTTGACGGCCAGTTATTTTAAATGTACTGCCATATGAATTAAAGTGCCATAACATTTACTGTGCAAACACACTTTTAACATCAGCATTTTTGAACAATTAGCAGCTAAGAAAAAAAAAATAGTGTAAATTTAAACTCAACTTAAACAATGTTATCAAAGCAATACAAAATTAAAGCTGTAAGCAGCGTTTGCGGGACTGAGCCCACCTGGCCACTGCCTGCCGTGACGTCCGCCACCTGGCCACGAGCCCCCGACACCCGCCAACGCTTCCCAACGCCTGGCGATTCCGCCCGAAACCCGCCGATGCCCCATTACTGACGCCGACGCCTGCTGATGACACATCAAGCACTGACTTGACATTACTGACTTGACATTTAGAAACATTTGATTTCTAAATGTGATTGATTACTGTATCATCTTGGAGATAATAAGCCTTAAAGTTGGCTTTTTGTTTTGTTTTGCGGCAGCTCCAATATTCCATTTTTACTGTACAATAACATCAAATTGCTCCATAAGCTCTGGCAATGGTTGGTACAGTTAACCTCAGGACAACCTTGAATATATCTTCTCTTAATATTCTTGAATATTCTCACTTAATGTACCAGCTCCTTCCTGTAGACATAATATGTACAGTTAGTTATTCTTTGTTTGACGCAAGTGTTATATTAATTTCCTACTATCTGTACCGGTACTTCTTGTTAATTTGAAATAAACACTAACAGCATAATGTCAAAACAAAAACCGAACAAGTCAAACAGGAGCAGATCAGAAAACAAGGAGGCTTTGTACTAAAATATGGATAAAATATAAACAGGGAGTTGTCTAATGTCGTCAAGGAAGCCAACATTACGTTACCTGTTGATCAGCATGTTGACTCAGAAAATCCTCAGGCTCCTGCTGCGACATTTCATTTGGGGCGACGGTTGTGACTTCACTGCTGGTCCCGTGAGAAACTCAAATCAGTCCCTCACGTTTGTGTTGCGTGGCATGGGTTAGGACATTGAGAGGCATTATAGTGTGGTTATGTGCACCAAATCGGACTCGGCTTCTTGCTCGACGCAATGCTCTGTTTACGTGAACTCACGGAGTCCGACTCTGTGCACGTGCTCATCTCGACTCGATGGATTTATGAGCTTGATGACAAGTGTCACAAGTGTGTATTTTGTATTGGATTGATGTACTGCAATTCTAGTCATGTGAACAAGCAATTATCATTCCTAGTTATATGTGGCATGACGAAATACTGTACAACCAAGTTTGTATTGCAGTATCTTCAGTTTATGGGGTAGAGGGTGCTCAAATTGGATTGATTGAAGATGTAGTTTAGGTACAATTTGCTTGTTTTTATCAAAATTTAAGTTGATTGCAGTTCAAGGTGGCACAATCCTATCAGATGTTGTCATTTTGTCACGAAGAACACTGGTATTTGATGATTATTACCATAAGTACCACCATGTTGCAGGCATTGTGGTTACAAGTTTCACTCCAATTTTGATTGTTGTCTGTATGACTAGCAATCCGTTGAGCTGTCTAGGGTTATCATTCAGATAAGGTGTCACAACTTTTAATTGCATGGGAACTTTGGGATCCATGGCAGATGGGCATTGTAAAAAAACGGATCTTGAGTCGGAAGGCCAGCTTGTCCTAATTGTGACCTTAATATGATGATTTTTTTTCCCTGCCAGATTGAGGAGAAATTAAATGGACATCCAAACCGGGGCCAATAATGGATGAGCTGGATGATGTCACAGTATCAATTTTAAATGGTATGTCATGTGTAGGTATGAAAAAATTTCCATTACTGTGATTTGTCCGCTAAGTAATTAAAATAACTGTATGCTGACACTGATTTCAAAAAGAAGTATTTTACAAATTTGAGACAAAATGTCTTAACTGAATTGCCTTTACAATTAATTCTGATAACAGAAATTGGCACAAAACAAACTTGGTTTGACTTGTCAAGTTGAATTAAATTCATTAGTTAAAAAAATGTATGAGTTGTTAAGTGTAAAAGGTTTATTAATGATTGGACTGTCTTTATAGCTGCCAACATCGATGAAGTCTTGCTCCACACCCTCCGTCGTGATGATTTGAAAGACCTTTTTCCTGGACCAGAACACTTTCTCAGGAGGAAATGGATTTGGGCCCTTATTAGTGTAGATGTGATTGGTTACCTACTTTGCTCTGAAAACATCGAGCATAACACTTTTTTTTTTCTTTTTTCCTAATTGTGTCTATTGTTTCTCTCTTGTTCATAATGTTTTGGATCTGGTTTCCTCTCGGCTGAGAATTCCACCGTACCAGACAAGGCTGCCCCGAATGAAGCCAGGAACTGTGTCTTCACCAGGAGGAACATCTCCAATCTGTCCTCAGACATCCACTCCTTTGGTGAAAAGCAGCCCAAAGAGGACCCTACAGCTTCCTGCTCCTCCACAATACTGTATGTTGTCTATACTAGACATGGGCAAACTGCGGCCCGCGGGCCACATCCGGCCCGCTGCGTGTCTCTGTCCGGCCCGCGTGAAGCCAGTCATAACCCCCCAACACCGCACCCCCCAACGAAACTTTGTCGGCACGTAACTTTGCCGAGTTAGTGCAGCGCGATAGCGATAGCGTGCTCCCCCCCGTCAACGAGGTTTAGGTACAGAATTAGTCCGTGTGCAGAATCGCTCAGGGCAGAAGTGACTGCCGATACGGCAACTCCATTGGGACATACCTCTACATCGCGTTCGAACGTGATATATGGATAGATCGCGGTACGTTTATAGAGTTGCCGTATGTGACGTAATTGGCAGTCGCCTCTGTCCAGTGGGCGAATGCCAACAACGTCACATACAGCAACTCTATTAGGACAAACTACATCGGTTGATTAAGGTTATCTTTTTTTTTCTGTCAATCCCTGCCGTATTTACAGTACTTTGTATTATATTGTATACACGAAATTCTCTCTCTCTCTCTCTCTCTCTCTCTCTCTCTCTCTCTCTCTCTCTCTCTTCACAAGCTCGTAAGCACTACTTCCAGATGGCCCGCACTGCCAGTGAGGGGAAATGTGTCATGTTCAAAGAGCTGAGACGCAGGCTGGTGAGAAACACTGTCACCAGCATGATTTCTATCTTGAGAGCCAGTCAGCAAGGAGAGGGGGTCCGGTACCCTTCTAAGCATGAAGTCACTGCAATGTCTCAAAGACTAGTGGAGTATTATCCCATGCTGAAGGATTAAGACAAAACAATGAAACATGTAAGTGATTATATTATTTTGCGCACTTAGATTTTGAAGCGTGTGGTTATTTTTGGCTGATACTTTTTTTATCTGTGCATGTTCACTTTCCATCTTTATTTGTTCTTTCCATGAGTGAAATTTTATTTACCACAGGCGAGCACTTACAAGAATCTTCACAAGAGATTCACCAGGGAGGGGCCACAAGAAGAAAAGGCATCGCATTGACTTCTCAGCAAGTGACCAAGAAGAAGATCATGATGCAGACTCAATTGGTGGATATCATGATATATCACAGGCATTTTTACATTTGAATTGTCATTTGATATATTTTGATGCTCCAAACAATTTCATCCATTTGACTGATTTACTGATTTGTCTCCTCCATTTCATCAGCCAAAGATGGTCTGACAGCACAGGCCAGACATTATCAGACCCTGCAGGAGCTGTACAAGAAACCAAAACCCAACCAAGATGCTGTCTCCCAAATTCTTGACCTGCAGTTTCAAGCAAGAAGATTCTTCATCGATAGTGATGTTCTGAAAGAACAGGACAAGGCCAACAAAGATCCTGGATGCATATCCATGTGTCAAGGATCTTTATCATGTAAGTGATTAACTTGTTTTGGTTTATGATGAAAAGCAAGCATTTTTGCAGATTTTAACATTGACTTGCATTATAGGCGATGAATGAGCTGCGGCGCATTCTGGATAAGGGCAACAGAAAATTCATTGATGAACTAAAAAAAGAGATGGGAAGACTTCTGCACCAATGTGTAATTTTATGGTGTTTGGAAAAAAAATGAAGTGATGAAGCCACGCATAACGCTGGATGTAGTTCAGTAGAGTCATTTTGCTGTGTCTCTAATTGACTGTGTAGCTGTTTCCTTGGACATAGGATGGTTTATGTTGCGCTGAATGAATAGATGCAGAATGGTAATACTCTTCATGCTGAAAAAATAAGATTTTTTTTGTGATCAACACAAACCTAATAAGACTCATTTTTAGGAAGACTAACTTTGAACTCAAAGTTGATTTGTTCTATTCCAGTGGAATATTCCATTGCGCTGCTCAGGCCACTCCCCACACTCTTTCCTTCACCAAGTCCACCACCGAAGAAGCTGGGACATGCCAGTGAGGCACTGCTTCATGTCATTCAGGTGAAAGTTTGTTCGCATTTTCTCACATTCAACACTTCATAGTTCCATGCATGGATGTGGCGTTTCCTTCTTCTTTTTCTTTAGCCAACAGAAGATCCCACAATGTACTCGCAGAAGAGGTCTTTCTGCACCCCTGTGTTGCTGTTTGATGGGACCCGCTGTCTCATCTGTCTTGGAGCCACTCCCGCCACCACGCTTGCCAAGGAAGACTTGAGTGACGGTCTGCTTCATCTGATGGATTACTACTATGCCCTGCACCTCACATATCCAAAAGTGTGTGGCAACCCTTCTCTCTGTCATTCAGACAGAAGTGCTACAGGACACTATCCATGAGTGAGACACCACAGCCTCATACAAAAAAGACCATGGCAGAATGGAAAGATTTTATTGGGGAGTAGAGCTGTGTACTAGGCATAGGTAGTGATACACTCCCCTGGTAGTTGTAACTTGAGGGTGGGTGGGAGTCTGTTGGAACAAACATGTTATCAGTGGTGATAGGAACACAACACTATATGCTGTCCCCATACTGTTTTTTTTTTTTGTGTAACTGAGTGTCAGGGAATCTGAATCAATATTCAATAATGATGACGGTGAATATTGTAACAATTGTTACTTGCGTTCTAGAAATGATTGCTTGAGATTGTTTTAAGATGCAATGCCTTTGTGACGTTTTTATTACAAGGCAGTGAAGGCACTGTCAGCAATTTAAGTGAATAAATAGTTGTTGACAATATTAATTCTGTTTGATTAATTATTTTTTTTTGGGGGGGGAGTGGGCGTAGGGGGGGGGGTTGCTTTGTCTCATTTTGAGAAAAAAAAAGCTCATATTGTGAACACTTAAATTAAGAAGAATTGCACTGTTAGTAGGTCTGGTTTTAAGATCTTTTCATTCAAATTCAGAAAGAAGCAAACGTGAAAAAAGAATTGAGAAGCTAGTATCAAGTTTATTTGACTTAGTACAGTCCTTGGAATGAGTGCTTTACTGTTTATTTCAAGAGTTTTTCCATTCTTCAAATGCCTAGATATATCGTCTTATTTTAAGAAATCTTACCAAGTCTAAATATCTTACTGCATTGGCAGATAATTTGACTTGTTTCTAGCCTGTTCTTTCTCAATTTAAGTGTTTGTTTCTTAGATATATTTTGCAGTGTGTGGACACCGAGGGGAGCTCTAGAATTGGCTCATTCAACCAACCAACGAGCCAATCAGCAGTGGCGTCACAGGCCCTCCTCCTTCTTTGTTCTCTCTCTCACTTTGACTTCTGCACTGGACAGCCAGGTTTGTGGAGGGAAGGTTGGAACAAAGTAAGGACGGGGTACCCCATACATTCATGTACGTAGAGTCACTAAGTCTTAAACTCACCAGGTTTGTATCGCATATCGATAGCCCTAATGCCACACATGTCTATGAGGGTCCAAGGTCAACTTTGTCCGAGAGACATGGGGCCACTTTCAGGTTCATCAGGATCCTTCAGGACACACCCACGCCAAATTTGGGGCTTCTAGCCCATGAGGAACCCCAAAACCCTCACTCTAATTCCAGCCTTATCGCTAACCCTAATGACAAGTCTATGAGGGTCAAAGGTCAACTTTGTCCTAGAGACATGGGGCCACTTGCTTTTTCATCAGCAGCCCCCAAGAAGCACACACGCCAAATTTGGGGCTTCTAGTTCTTGAGGAACCCCAAAACCCTAACCCTAGTTTCAGCCTTATCGTTAACCCTAATTCAATGCAAGTCCATGGAGGTCAAAGGTCAAATTTGTCCCAGAGACATGGGGCCACTTTCAGGTTCATCAGGATCCTCCAGGACACACCCATGCCAAATTTGGGGCTTCTAGCCCATGAGGAACCCCGAAACCCTCACTCTAATTCCAGCCTTATCGCTAAACCCTAATGCAGTGCAAGTCTATGAAGGTCAAAGCTCAACTTTGTCCGAGAGACATCAAGTGTTTTTTTCATGAATCATTCATAAATGTTAAGAGTTTGCTTTGTGGCGAATTCACAATAAAAATACACTGACACTGTCAAAGATGGACTCAAGCACTATTATTGAACTATACTGTATTTTTTGAGTGATGTGCTTTTGACAAGCGCTGCGCACAGGAGGCCCATTTGTTTTTGTTTTTTTGAAGGGGGCCCAAAATTCCTGGCGGCACCCCTGAGCGGGCATCTCCAGCACCAAGGCAGTGGAGCTGCCGGCCACGAGAGAAGAATTAACCAGTCCATTGAAACCATTTGTTTGGTCTAGTGAGTGGCAACAGTCCTTTGAGGATCTTAAGTGCCTTCTCAGCTGTAACCCTGTCCTGTCTGCTCCAAATTTTTCCTCATTGGCTAGAAGCCCCAAATCTAGCGTGGGCGCTTCTTGGGGGCTCCTGATGAAAAAGCAAGTGGCCCCATGTCTCTAGGACAAAGTTGAAAATTCACCCCATAGACTTGCATTGAATTAGGGTTAACAATAAGGCTGAAACTAGGGTTAGGGTTAGGCTTAGCTGAAATTAGGGTTAGGGTTTCGGGGTTCCTCAAGTACTAGAAGCCCCAAATTTGGCGTGGGCGCTTCTTGGGGGCTCCTGATGAAAAAGCAAGTGGCCCCAAGTCTCTAGGACATAGCTGAAAATTCACCCCATAGACTTGCATTGAATTAGGGTTAACAATAAGGCTGAAACTAGGGTTAGGGTTAGGCTTAGCTGAAATTAGGGTTAGGGTTTCAGGGTTCCTCAAGTACTAGAAGCCCCAAATTTGGCGTGGGTGCTTCTTGGGGGCTCCTGATGAAAAAGCAAGTGGCCCCATATCTGTAGGACAAAGTTGAAATTTCACCCCATAGACTTGTATGGCATTAGGGTTAGGGTCCAAGAGTACACATACACATTTTCTTTTGCTTTATTGATTTAAGCTCATCGTCTCCAGCTGCAAAGGTACAGAAACCTTTCTGTGTTTTATATGTCGTGTGTGAGAAAACATCACTTTTTTCTGTAAACTTGTGTTATCATTGTCCTTCATTGAAAATGACACAATCTTTCATTTCATTGTTCAGATGCCGAACACCAAGACATTCCGTCGCTCTCTGGCCATGAAACGACGCCTGGAGCAAAAACGGGATTGGACACCTTTTCCACCTCGGAAGGACTTTGAACGTTGTGAGTACTTCCACGTTCATGATTTCATGTTCTGCCTGTGTTGTTATGTTGTATTCCAAATAAATCTTACAAAAACATATTTAGATTTTTCTTTTTTGTCAATTTACACAGGGTGCGGTACTGGTCAGCGACCTGGGTGCGAAGATGGCCCGTTTTGCTCCTGACTGACAAAACAGTGCAAGTTCGTTCTTAAGGCCCAGCAACCAGACAAGAAGGTATGGGTCGTGATTTTGTCAAGCCACGAGTTTCTTTATGTTTTTGTTCTGGTGGTGGGAGACTCACATCTCTGTCCACTTGTGGATGGTTTTGTGTTCTCTCCCCGGGCAACAACCTTGAACACGGGCTTGTAACAGACTCCGCCCAGGATTTTGCTGCGCTACTGGCAACTGTGTTGGACCGCTGGCCCAAGGTTTGTTTATCTGCTGTGACAAACAAATTTGAACACATGAATGTCATCGCCACTTTGTTTTATCAATATCAAGTAATTCCATGATCCATAGTTCAATAACAAGAATATTCATGAATTTATTTTGCATTTTTATGTTTGGGTTTTTTTTTTTTATACAACTATTTTGTAGGTGTTTGTGCTTGACTTTCCACCTCGCCTGACTGTCAAGCCAGAACTACAAACAGTGCTACGTCAAGTATATCATCGTGTTGCTGCACGCATGGGTGTGTAAAATACATATTTTTGTTGTATTTTTTTCTCTTCAGTGACACTGTGCTAACAGATATTTCTTAGAATTGTGTGATTACACAATTGATTATGTGACACTTCTTCCAGGTTTAACATTTGTGTATATGGCCGATCACCTCCCCCTTCGTCAGCTGTACATGGTGGTATTATGATGGTGTAAGTTTTGCCTTCTTCAGCCTTTCTTGCTCTTCATTTGATATGACAAATATGTGTTAACATGTTGTTTTCTGTTTACGTGCACCTCAGGACTGATTTTGGTGGAGCGTCTGCATGCTGCATGCTCCATCAGCTCGCACCCCCTTCACCTAGATCAGGGGTGTTGTGCCACAACCAATCATCGCCCAGGGTGTCTCCCAGAGTGGTTGTGACAGGTCCTGTCCACATGCCAGTGTATGGACCCGCTCCTGAATGGACTCTTGTTGGACAGGAGGTTGAGGTAACCTGTTCATCCCTCTTTTTTTTTTCCCCCCAATCGTGTATTTGTCAAACTGTGCAACTTTTTATTTTAAAAATGAACACTTATCCTAAGTTGAATCTGATTTCCTCTCCTCTTTTTTATAGACAGTACCACCAGCTGTTGAGAGTGCATTTCACACAGACATCCCGTCCAATCCCGTGTGGTTCAGTGAGGCTAAGGCTTAATCTCTCCTGTCCTGTTTGTGGGGGCGCTAATCCCGTAAGAGTCAAGTAGGCGTAAGCAGCGGCCGGTGAATAAGACGAGTTAACAACGGAAGAGCACATGCAAGAACGGCGGAAAATACCAACAACGGAAAACAAATCAAAGACCCACCCGCAAGTTACCACTCTAAAGTGTGGACCCACTTTGGCTTTTACGAGACGGATGACGGGAGGAAAGTTCATAAAGAATATGCAATCTGCAACAACTGTTTTGCGAAGGTAAAATACAATGGCAACACTACGAATCTGCAGAGCTGCCTCGTTCGCTATCACCTGTCCCGTTTTTCCCAGAATTGTTCTCTTTTTTCACCACCTGTCCCGGGAAAGATAAAATCTCTCCCGGGACACAATTTGTCCCGTTTTTTATGGAAAATGACAAAACCTCATTTAATTTCCGTCTGTGGTCTAGATAGGGTTGCCAACCCTCCCGTAAAATACGCGATTGTCCCATATTTGGCAACTAAAAAGCCTGTCCCGTAATGAACTGATGGGGGACGCACTTCACTTTGTCCCGTATATTTTGGGGACGCGGTGATTTATTTATTTATTTTGTCTACATCATTTTTTATTGATTTTCAGAATCGGGGCAGTGAAAGGATTTTTTTCCCTCTTTCATCTTCCCGTCGGTTTGTATATCCCAAGTCCCCAAGTTGAGATAAAACAAGTTGCTACTGACTTTACATTACCAGAAAGCACTGTCCTTGTTTACATGAAAGTTATTAATGTTCATGCACTTTAATATGTTTGCTTGTGCAGTGCACGTTTGTTTGTACATTATACAAAGTTTTGGAATAAATGCAAGATCACAGGCATTTTCCTTTTTATGGGTATTTTTTTCTTTTTCAGTCACATATCGTCTGCAAAATTTCGAAGATATCGTGTGTCGTGATGTTGTCATTATCGTGGGCCAAATATCGTCACAGTATCGAATCGTGGGTTAGCCGTATCGCCCCAGCCCTATTATCAACACAAGATCACATATGTACAGTACATGTACAGTTTAATTAGTGTGTTACTTTTTCTATGAATTAATTTCTTTATGTTCTTCCAGATGTCCAGCCTGAGACGTCGATCAGCACGCGTTGCCTCAAAAACCAAAACAAACAAGTGACATGTTGGTATTTGGGATATGTGTATTTCATTGTGTGCATCTTTGTGATAGGACAATAAATGCAGTTCTTTAAACGTTACTTTGTGTCCTTGTATTTGCAGGTGTGGGCAACACGTTCAACTGTCCACATGACTGAGTCTGCCTCCAGCAATGTCACAGCAGTGCAGCAGGTTTGTACTTATTCATTTCCACTTCATCACCTGTGTGTGTTTTCTAGGCTTTACACCGATCTTATTGGCTGTATCGGATCGGCCGATATTTGGCATTTTTTGAAACGTTCATGATCGGGCGTCATGTCATGAATCACCGATCAATGACGTCATGGTCGTGTTGAAACTTTTTTAATCTGTCTCATTTCCTCCAAAGTAGTTTCACAGCATCGACATGTTTGTTTGTATCCGAGTGTTATGTAAATCTATAGATTTGGGTTTACATTGTTGTCAGTTCCTTTTGTCTGCTGTGTGTCCGTTTGGGCACTAGATGGCGCAGTAGATCCTAAGTTCCCTTTTTTTTGCTTGTTCCAGGTGCGGAAAGGTGATTGGCTGGTGCCAATATTTAAGGAGGAGGACTTCAACACCTCGGTCTCTTTGTCCTTCTCCCAGCTCCCAACCAGAGGCCATGTGCTGCAGCAGCAGCATTCTGTGTTCAGCCATCAATTCTGTTTTGTAATCTATTTCAGTTCCCTTTGTGTCCACGTAGCCCGTAGGGGAGGGAAGCCATTTGTGTTGTGACCCTTTTCTCCTGTGTTTTAGTTGAGGAGGTTAGTTTGACTGTCATTTATTTGATTGTTTTCTTCATAGGTAAGATCCATAAGGGAGCCATTTTGTTTGTTGTTTTGGCCATGCCCTCCCTGACGCCAGTGAAATGATGGTGACGTTTAATAAAAACCATCCTGTGGACGAAGCACCTTTGTCTAATTTGAGAGCTGGGAGAAGGGGGGGAGCCTTTATGTTGTGTCCTGGTTCCCCCTAGGCCGGGGCATAACACCGAGAGCTAATGATTCATGATTCAAAAACCTTCATTTTCGTATTCGTGCCTCTTCCTGTTTTGAGTACTGTCGCTATGTGACGGACAATAAAGTTTCTTTGAATCTGCAATATATGCAACGCTACAGTACCTCGCGGGGGAACTTTGGCAAAAAGTTTCAACACCACAAATTTAATCAGGCACTTGGAAAAGATACACACGGAGGAGCATGTCGAGTTCAAGAAACACGCGGAGAAAGAAAAAGAAAAGCAAACTCTGAAATGGATGCTAAAGCAACAACTTTAGACGGTGCTCGTGAGAAGGCAAGGGGTGTACAGAAACAAGTATTTATTGCCCCTAACGTGATCGGATCGGTGATCGGTGATCGGTTTATTTAAACTCACTGATCGGTGATCGGCACAAAAATCGTGATCGTGTAAAGCCTCGTGTTCTGTGTTCACAAGAAAAACGCATATAACAAAAAGTGGTGCGCAAAAGCAGGGTAGTGACAGAATTGATGGGCATTATTGATATCTGTCGCGTGTGTACCTGCACATGCATGCTTATTAACACACGGGTACCGTGGAATATATTTTTTACTCACTTAAAGTGGGAACTGCATTGCACTCAGTGTTGAGCTGCTCCCCCTGGTGTTAAACTGAAGAAGTGCAATACACTCAGGCAAAAGTTGAAGTGCGGCCCATATTCTATTCTATTTATAACATTTGTTGCGGGCCAATTAAAAATGGACTGCGGGCCGCAGTTGGCCCGTGGGCCGTAGTTTGGACACCCCTGCTCTAAAGCATCGTATTAAGGTGACAGTGTCATTGTATGGGCATTGCGTATGACATTGTCCATTGTTTGTATTATTAATTTACTGCACTACTGTGCTAAGGTGGTAGGCCAAGTGCTAAATCTGGCCTCCAACATGCTTTTTACTCTTTCACCGATGACATACTCATCATTTCGGTTCTGAACAGTCATGAACATGAATCACAAAACATATTTTGTTTTTTGTTTTTGTTTTTTCATGTATCACTTTAACAGAGACAACACCATCTGTAATTACTATGTTTGGTTGCATTTCCCTGGCAGGCAACGATAGATGGAAGAGCCATCTCTCTGGGTGGAAAATGGGACTGGCTTGTCTGTGGATGGTGGAGGCTCGCTGGGCTCATCAATCCGTCCATCCATTCACCTTGTTCGTCTCATCCTGACTGCAGCACGCCACTGTGGAGGCTTGACATAACACATAGATTAATAACAGAAAAGTAAAATGTGACTTATGGTGTATTATTTAGTGTGCTTCAGTTGTAATTCTCATAATAATGACTGTTTTGCTGGCTTCACACAATATATATAATTGGCCTGTCTTAGTTAAAAGCCCACTCACCATGACAAGGTGCAGGCCAAGAGTGGGAACACAAACACAGACCAGAAACGAACAGGACAAATCCAGACAAGACTACAAAAAACACAAACACAAATATCAATCACTTTGACCACTATCTTTTTTCACAAGAACTTTTATTTCTTTACAAATTGAACCTTAGATTGTGTCACAACAAACTAAATAAACCCTTGAAACAGCCAACAAAACATGAAACAACACTTCATCAATATTATAATGAGTATCCTCATAAATGATTTCAAGATAACTTTGAACCCTTTCTCACAAAAACATTTTTACGTCTGCCGTAACGATTTTCAGGGTTTTTTTCATGTGAATATTTTAACATTGAACATGTTAACTGAACAATCAATGTAAAATCCCTTCATTGACGAAATGAAAATATAAATAACGTGTGTGTGTGTGTGTGTGTGTGTGTGTGTGTGTGTGTGTGTGTGTGTGCGTGCGCGTGTGTGTAAATGCCTTTGTAAATATTTGTAATATTTTTTTTTTTTAACTTCCAGGTCAGAACTTGTTTTCCATAATACAAGCTAACGTTTGGTTGTTGTTTTTTTTTTAACAATAAGACAAAGCCAGGTGCAAGGAATGGACCCATGTAAAGGTTGTTTTACACAACAGAATGCGACTAACTATTGACTACTAGTACTACTAATAAGACTACTAATAGTACATGAGTACTACTATTCAATCAATACACACAACACACAGTATGGTTTACACTACTGATGGTAAACGTGGACCAGCTTGGTGAATTTATTTCGAACATAATCTTTCTTTCAAGATTCTGTCTCTCTTCGCCAAATGGTGCATCCTAATTGTACAATGAATGCTGGATGCCATTTTTACCAAGGTGTGCACGTGGTTGTCATCCACCGTGGTTTCAAACACGTGGTTGTGCAGCCCTGGGAAAAGATTTTTGCCAGCACTGTAGCTTAGGACTTCCTTTGTGATAGCTGTTGCGAAGCCATGACCCTTGGGAATCCTGCCTGGGGATGTTTTCAAAAGTCTTGTGTACAAATAGTCCTGTACAGACAGCAATTATTCCTGCTGATGGCTTCTGCAAACCTCCCTTGTTTTTCAAGAGAAGGAAGGGACGGACTGTGGAATCAGATGTTAGTGCGTCATGGCAAGGAATGCAGTTATGTCTAACTTTATTTTTTTTCACTACAAAGCCAGAAATGTAAGTGATAACAGCCTCTTTGTACTCAGACACTATTTCTACATTTGGGCAGATGGGATAATCATGCTCAGTCTCGGGTTGATCTACAGGTTTCAGGTCAAATCTATGGCCTGTGCTTACAGAGGCAGGTGTTGCTTCCAAAATGGTGGTGCCATCTCCAATAATGCAATTGCCTGTTGCAGTGCTGACCTGATGCTTCACCAGCAGACGCTTGTAAGCAGCTTTAAACTGTGTGGCTGTGGGATTGTTGTTAAAGTCACCACGTGCTCTGACAGAGGAGAAGAAAAGCTCTAGATGATCTGACTAAGCTTGTACGTCAACAGATAGCGGCATGGGACACCAGACCTTTCCACCAGCTCTTGGAAAATGATCAGCACACTTCTGAAACTGGCAATAAAGCCTATGATGCAGGTCTTGCGCTTTCCAGAATGCAAAGGTGTTCCGTTGTCATCTTTGAGATCCAGAAGAAGACTTTCAGCTTTAAGCAGGATTTTTTTTCTGCACGCTCCTTGTTTGATGTTCTCATTGGTGCTTTGTCTCCTTTACCCAGAAGGTTCCTGCTGTTGAGTGCATCAAAAGCCGCATCAATGGTTCTCAAGAGATTGACCGTCTCCTCATATCCTTTAAACTGTGGCTGTTTGTTGCGGTACTCCAGAGCATCAACCACACTGCTGCTGAAAACTTGACTTGCAGGTTTTACTTTCATTTTCTGCCTTTTCCACCGTTTGTGTGCCATCTTTAACTTGTTTCCTAATCTCAGTCCTTCCAACTCTTGAAGTTTGTTAAGCTCCACTATATATTTCCACTTGACTTTACCTGTTGTTGTTTGTAGTGAAGTTGCTTCAGCAAGAGTGTTCCTAAGCAGCTTCATCATGGGGCACACATCTAAAACTACATGGACCACTTGTGAGGTATCAGCAGGATTAGTAAATGAGGGCCTCATTGAATTTACATTTAAATCTGCTCCAAGAGTATGGGCTGAAATATGTGCCACCAGAAACTGAATTTGAATCATTTATATTTGAATTTGAATAGCTAAATGCGAATAATTGAATTAATATTTTGAATTTGAATCACATCATTTCAAATTGTATTTTTAAATTTGAATCATTGCATTGAAAAACTGTATTTGAATAGTAAAATTTGAAATTGAAATTCAATTAAAAAAAAATGATTGTCACTGAAAATCCAACTGTCTAGACATTGACACTGACTTGGACCACAAGGAGAAATCGTTAATAATCGTTAATAGTAGTGAGTTGAACCGGAACACCGGTCCATCAACGTAAGTGTACAAAAGTAAGTGCTGATTGGCCGAAGAGGAGTCCTGTGTATCTGAGCTTGATTGCTCTTCCCCTTCATCCTCCAAGCACCCGGATGTCTGTCACAGTAAATTGAAACTGAATTTTGAGATCTGAACTTGAATTGTGAGAACTGAATATGAAGAAGTCTAGACAGTTGGATTTTCAGTGACAATCAATTTTTTTTTATTGAATTTCAATTTATCTTTTTATATTCAAATACAGTTTTTCAATGCAATGATTCAAATTTAACAATACAATTTCAAATGATGTGATTCAAATTCAAAATTTTAATTCAATTATTCGCATTTAGCCATTCAAATTCAAATATCAATGATTCAAATTCAGTTTCTGGTGGCACATATTTCAGCCCATACATGCGCCCTTAACATGGCAAAATGGCAAGATGGGCCATCACATGTCAAACACACTGTGCGAACTCCAGCATTTTTAAGTCTTTGAAGGCATCGCTGATTATGTTTACATGCTCTCCCACTGTCAGTGCATCAATAAAGAAATAGGCAAGAGGGAATTTCCAGAAACTAAAAATGGTTGGGACAGCTGTTGAAGTTAGGCACTTTTTCTCACCTGGGAGAGGCTCCAGCAGACCCCCGTGACCCTGAATAGGAATAAGCGGGTATAGAAGATGAATGAATGAATGAATGAATGAATAAAAATGGTTGGGACAGCTGTTGAAGTTAGGCACTTTCTCTCACCACGCAAAATGAAAGATTTCTCCTCAAAGTGAAGAGCACACAGCCTGGAGTTGGGTGTCCAGTTTTTTCTTCTCACATTTTCCACCCATTTGTGCAACCTTTTTCTGTCCCCAAAAGGAAAGCTGTAAAAAGCAAAACATTCCAAAAACAAATGTACAAAATTTTTTTGTGTAATTTAACATATTTAACTCATTTAAGCTTGAACACAATGCAGACAGTTGTGCAGAAAGTTTAGTGCTAGCTAAAATACATCAGCAATCCATTACCTAGAATTGGTTTTCCTTAAACTGATGTACAGGATTACTAATCTGACTTTGATGGGCAAATTTGACAACAGAATATGATTATGAAGCACTAAAACACAGGACCACAAAACAATTAAAGGCATGATGAAATAATGATATGCTTTGTTAAATGAAATAAAATGGCATTTTCAACTGCCCGGACCTGGGACCTTTCTGTGTGGAGTTTGCATGTTCTCCCTATGTCTGCGTGGGTTCTCTCCGGGTTCTCCGGCTTCCTCCCACACTCCAAAAACATGCACGTGAGGTCAATTGAACATTCTAAATTGTCCGTAGGTGTGCATGTGAGTGTGAATGGTTGTTTGTCTCTATGTGGCCCTGCGATGAACTGGCGACTTGTCCAGGGTGTCACCCTGCCTTCGCCCTAAGACAGCTGGGATAGGCTCCAGCAGACCCCCGTGACCCTAAATAGGAATAAGCGGGTATAGAAGATGAATGAATGAAATCTTTATTGAATGAATGACACATTTTATTTCACTCGTGGTTTATGTAATTATTATTTTTTGCTCCATAGCTTTCATGATTCAGCATTACATGTTAAGCGTGATGAATTGCATGAAAAGAGAGAGCACTCGCTGATAAATTAACATGGTGTGCTGTTTAATTCCATGAGGACGACAAAATATTTGCAAATTTGTGTTAGCGACACACACACGGACGTACGTACGTAAAAACGTCAGCGGTATAAAAGTGCCTTACAGTCATTTCATTAATCATTCTTACCGAAATAACGTGGGTCCTTTGCACCCTTTGCCTGTTGATCGGGTGACACAGTTAATTGCAGCACAGGTCGGCATTTTCTCGAACACTGTAGTGAAGCCAAAAGTTGACCGGTCGACAGGTGCAAGAGAAAGGGAGGACCTTTCAAGATCGTTCAGTTTTTATTTTTTAGTTCTGATGAAATAAAGAGACCAATCATTTCATTACTTTGTCTGCTTTCCAAAGAGGTTATTGATTAAAAAATATGTGTGGCAGTGCTGTTATGGTCCATAGAGAGTTGCTTCAAAGAATTATTATTTATTATTCAGTTCATTGCTCACTTGTTTAATACACAGATAATAGTATATTATTATAATAATACTATTTTATTATTATTATTATTATTATTATTATTATTATTATCAATAATAATAATAATAATAATAATAATAATAATAATAATAATAAAATAAAAAGGGTGATTATTATTATTATTATTATTATTATCATTATTATTATTATTATTATTAATAATAATAATAATAATAATAATAATAATAATAATAATAATAATAATAAATCATTATTATTTATAAAATTTCGAAACAACAATCGTCAGTTGTTCCGTATAAAATACATTCATTTCCACGTTGAATTTTGTACGGTTCGTGAGCGCGCACGTCTGTCAGTGATGGTCTCCACACTGACACAACTGCGCATGCTCTATTATCCCATCAATGCGGAAGTCAAAAACATTTTGGGAGCCATGCGCTCCCGGAAGTTAACGGTTTAAAACGGTTTAAAACCGTTAACTTCCGGTTTTAAAATTAAGTATCTCTCTCTCTCTCTCTCTGAATTTTTTTTTGTTTTGTTTCAATTTTTACTGTTCAATAACATCAAATTGATCCATAGGTTCTGACAATGATTTGTACAGTTGACCTGAGGAACACCATGACTACATCCTCAGTTATTTTCAAAGATTTTTACTGTAGCATTTTGGAGATATTAAGCCTCAAAGTTGTTGTTTTTTAGCTTTTCAAACAGGCAAAAACGACCTTGTATCCCATTTTTACTGTATAATAAAATACAATTGCTCCATAAGTTCTGACAATGGTTGGTACAGTTGACGGGTGGTGGTATCCCTCTTTTTTTGGTTTTAGTTTGCTGTGTCGTCGCCACCCAATTTTGACTGCCCACTGGGATGTGCACGTGTGATTGGGGTGACTCCCTTGGGCTTCCGTCCCCATCCAACCTGCTCCGCTATATCTAGGTGGCCTCAGCTCTGAACACCATCATCACATCCCGTGAGTCGTCTTGTTTCTGTTGCCCCCCCCCCCCCCCCCCCCCCGTGTGGTGTCAGCCTGTCCTGCTTTTGTTTGACCCGTTTCTCCCCCCTTATTTGAATCGTTGGCCTCCTTTATTTTGAAGATCCTTTCCCTTTTTTTTGAGTTTGATGTTGAAGTTGATTCGCTCATTTGCTTTGATATTTATGGTTTAAGTCTCATCATCTTCCCCTCCCCCACACTGCTCCTTTCTGTTGCCACACTTACGTCGCCACCGCTGACCCTCAGACAGCAGGCGTGCGTGCGTGCATGTGTGTGTGTGTGTGTGTGTATTTCAGTACATGTGACAGATTTTAGGGAACTTTTAGTAACCAACTGTTTATCTTTTCTTTTGTAGTCGCTGAGAGCTGCTGGTGGTGGCGGTGTCCCGGGTGGTGGGCCCCTTTGAGTGCTGTGACCCGGGATTGTGGTTGTTTTCTTCTTTTTTTTTGCACTTCACTTTCTTTGCAGGTGTGTCACGTGTGAGTGGGGTGTTCCTTGTTTTCTTTGGTTCCTCCCCCGTTTGGCCCCCTCATCGGTAAGCCTCAGTTTCTACACCAAGAATAAGGAGCTCAGTAGCTCCGTTTTAAGTGTTGGTCTGTTTGTTCCTTTTATTTTTAAATGTTGAATAAAAGTTGGTTTGATATTTTAAACATTCTGAACCACGTCTCCTACTCCTTCCTCGTAGAACTTACCTGTGTGCCTAATTATTACTTTTGTGTTTAGTAGAACTCCCTGGGTGAAATTCCCAGGGTGGCGTTGTCGGTTCCTTTTCATTTTGTTAAATTCCCAATATTAAATCTTGCTTTATCAGATAGCCATAACCACTCTCATCGCCACAGGATATTTGAGTCAACTGAGTCAAACTGTCGTGTCTACTTCCCAGTCTCAATAAAAATGTTCACTACTGCTTTGTGCGAGCTTCTTAAATGGAGGTTTGTCAGGGTTTTTCCCTTTTTAGAAGCAAGCCACATATTTTGTGTCTTTCCACCACAAGACATTGGCTTTTGTCACTCTCTTCGTCGTATTGTGAAAAAGTGGCATATCGGACTTTCCCGCCGCAAGTCGCTCGTCAACATACTGCTGTGAAAGAGGGGTGACGTCACAGAACGCGAGGTGCATTTCGGTGCTGCTGCGTAAAACGCAAACATTTTCCTGTGCAAATATTCATTTGACAGACGTAAACGAAGTGAAATATGACTTCAATTTAAGTTTGTTTTAGTTTGTTTTTATAAACACACAAAAAAGTTTGAGTTAGTTATCGTTTTTGAAAAAAGTTCTTGACTTCTACTTTAGAGATATTGATGACGAGTTGTTGCATATAAACGGTGTGACTATGTGGTTTGGCAAGCGATGGTGCTGTCTGGACATAGCTTAGCAAACGGCTAGCGCTAGCACCCCCTTTCAATGCCAGAGTGAAAAGATCCACACGGAGTGTTATGACCCACGGGTGGGTCTAGGTGCCTCTATCTTTGTGTCTGTGTGTGTGTCTGACAGTGGATGACGCCTTGCAGGTGCGGTCCTGGATGTCGGCTGCTGATTGGACGCGCCACGGCTGAGAAGGAGGAGCAGTCGAGCCAGCCTGACGGTCATCCCTCCTCCGCTCCCAACTCTGCAGTTAGTCACTTCTGAAATGGTGTTAGAGCACGCAGCCGTAGGTAGTGATGGCCGATCGAGGCTTTGTTGAAGCTTCGACACTTGTTTCAAAAAATGGTTAATTCCTCGAGGCTTCAATGACACAGTGCTCGAGGAGGTCATCTAGTGCTCAATAAAATGAAGTGCAATGGAAACCTGTTCATTGATTCATAGGTTGTTTGGGATTTGATTCGCCATGCATTCTTGTTGGACAACACTACATGCTTGTATGGTTCAATGCTGACACAATAAAATAAAAATGAAAAATAAAGACAATGTCTCTTTTTTGGCACGACTGATTGTAGTAGACTATAGCTCTTATACTTAGCCTGACAGTTTGTGCAATGAATTATATTATATCCTAAAACAAGACTAAATAGCCCATAGTTTAAAAATATGTTCAATAGTAAGTGTTCAGTGGGTCAGATGTCAAATGTGATCTATTTAAAATGTAGAATAGATGAGCTAAATAACACATATATAATACACATTGATGGGAATTGAACCGTCGCCTCAGTCTTGCAAGTCCAAGATTGTCATAATGTACCACAGACCCAAATCACACTCCCTTTTTTCATCGAAGCTGTTTGAGTAGCGTTAGCACACCGTGATTCCTCATCAACTACAGGCCTACACTTCAAATAATTATGAGAAAAATCCAACGTAAAGAGAGCACTTCCATTAGGAAATAGTCAACATGAAATGTCGTCCTCTACTGACACCTGCTGGTCAAATTGAATAGTTGCAAATATTGTGAACAAGTTGTCATCTAATTCTAATCCTAAACAATATGGCCATTCCAAGTGAAGTATTAAGACAATTAATCAGGTTTGTACTGCTTGATTGAACACATTCATCCCGTTCCAGTGCACTAAAACCCACTTCCCTTCAGGACCGTGTCAGCGAAGCCAAAACTTCCTTGAGTGACGCTTTTTCCCAGCATGCAATGCGAGCTAGCGATTCACAATACTATTTCATCACAAACATGGATGTAAAAAAGAAAAAGGGACGAAAAATGAAACTTCAGGAACACCAACCATTGCAATACAAGCAGAACTGGGCCGAAGTTTTATATTATGTACACCATAATACAGCCTTCTGGTGGACAAGCCATACTATTTAAGGCGTGTCCTCCTATGGCACTTCCGTGGGTAGAAGCTCATCGTAGAGGTCACGTGCTGGTTGTGCGTCACTCCACGGATCACCTCGGTGGAGGTCTGAGACAAGATCGTTGCCCTTGCAGGGGATCTGATTCCGGTGAGCATATGGAAAACATAGGTCAATGTGGCCAGTCGTAACAAGAGAAGCTTGCTAGCGGAAATAATGCACTACAAGTGAATGTCACACATTTTTTTTGTTTTGTATGAGCATTTAAAAAAAACAACATAATAATAATATGGATTTTGACCATGTATGTTTTGGAGTTCATTGAAAGAGGTTTATATATATATATATATACATATATATATATATATGTATGTGCGAGTGTGTGTGTGTAACTTTAACTAACTTATCTATTTCTATCCATCTATCAAACTTACTATCTAGGGATCTATCTACTACTAACTCTCAAAAAACTAACAGACAACCAAGAGCAACAAAACCAACCTACTGCAATTCGTATATTTTAGTGTGTGTGTGTGTGTATGTGTGTGTGTGTGTGTGTGTGTGGGGGGGGGGGGCACAGTGAGCACAGTGATGGTTCCAAAGCATAAAGTGTATCTTCAGTCGTCGATTGTATGTGTGGGAGTCCCTCGGGTTCAGCCCAGCTGATTTAGTGTTCGGTGAGAGGACCCTCGCGTCTGTTAAGGGGTAAGTGGCTTTCCGATGTTAAATGAGTAGAGAATAATGTGTTAGATTACGTCATTTTTTTTCGTGAATGCTTGCATCGTGCTTGTGAAACTGCTCACAAAACTCTTGTCGCCAGCCAGTCTAAAATGAAGCGGCAGTTTGACAAGAAAGCTGTGGCTCGAGTTTTTGAGACAAGCGACCGAGTGTTGGTATTGTTGCCGTTACCCGGTTCCCGTTTGCAGGCTAATTTTTCTGGTCCGTATGTCGTGGAGCGCAAACTTTCCGATACAGATTATGTAGTGCACACTCCTGATAGAAAACGATCGTCCCGCATCTGCCACGTCAAAATGTTGAAAAGTTACACCCGGTTCACACTGGACGTGGAAGCACCGCAAAGAGAAGCGCCGCGAAGCGCCGAGCGCTTCCATTCAGCACCCATGTTAATCAATGAGTGCGTTTACATGCAGAGCTTAATCGGACTAAGCAATAATTCTGTTTTCTTGTCCAATCGGAGTTCTCACCTTGGTCCCCGTATCCATGCAGCTGAAAAATTCAAATTATTGACGGGAACGTGTCCTCCTCCCAACACTAGGGGGTGGAGTGAGTCTTTTCAGCCGGTCAGCTGCTTTCGGTTGACATATTAAATCTATTATGATATGGAACGATAGTTCATAATGTACGTGTTACTTGCTTTGCAGATAAGGTGTACCCTATTTCTTGTGCTCCTGGTTATTTTAAAAGGCAGACAAGAACGTTGTTTGCTGTTGGAGGGCTACAACAACACAATGTCTTCGATGCTACGCTTTGTGCCGTCGCTACGGACCCCAAACTCTCGTTCTTGTTGGATTCGGGTTCAGAGCAGACTGGTGGGAGAGTTTGTGTACAGGTTTTGCAAAGGAACGGTGTCTTCAGTTATACACACGCTCATTAAAGTGCAGACCGTGGAGGAAGCTCGTGCCGCTGCACGCCGTTTCCAGCAGAATAACAGCGAAATTACCAAAATAAAAAGAAATCAGGAAAACATGTCTTTGCTGTGCTTTTATTTACAAAGTTAAAATTCTTCTAACTTATAAAAAATGTGAACGAAAAGGTAGAAATATAAATACGAAGGAATACGTATTTGTTCAGGGGTGCGCAAAGCCGGAGCCCTGCATTTGCTGCGCTACCCTTTTTAAAAAGGTCTCCGTTGCGCGTTATTTTAATATGTCCATCTCTTTTAGAAGAGAAAGCATCGCCCCGGTCTCATCCTCTCTCCAAATGTCAACATTCTTATTCGCGTTTGCCAGGTTGTTTCGCGCCGTCTGTTTTGTTAGACAACGTAGTTGTGCGGTCATGAGTCGCGAGAGCGAGGCGTGGCGCATGCGCACTCGCATTGTCCAGTTAATAGTCCGATTAAGGCGTATACATGGCAGAGAAATTGGAATTCCAATCGCATTATCTGGGTGTCTCAATCGGAGTTCTCCGATTCCAATCGGAGTTCTCAAACTCCAATCATAATCGGAGTAAGGTGTTTACACGCACGTGAGTTCTCCGATCATAATCGGACTAAGGCAATAATTCAATTTTCTCTAGTGCCATGTAAAGGCACTGAATGTAGTGGTTCAGACCAGACGCGAACAGGCGCGCGGCTCGTGCCATTCATTTCAATGGAAGCGGAAGCGCCGCGAAGCGGAGCGCCGACGAATTTCGCGAGCGAGGCTCCAACTGGTTCACACCAGACGCGAGCAGCTCCGCGACGGTCGACAAGCGCTTCTGCTCAGCTGCAGTCTTTTTTTCACTCCCACTTGAGCTTCTTTTTTTTTTCTTTAAAAAAAAATAATTAAAAAAATAATTTTCATCATCGCCCCCCCTCGCCCCGTAGCCAGCCCGTAGCTTACTTTTGTGTGTGTGTGTGTGTGTGTGTGTGTGTGTGTGTGTGTAAATAAATAGAAACACGCACTCAGGTGTCCATCTCAAGACAAGACCTCTTTCATAATGCTCATTGACCGGCATCTCTAGGATCAAACAGACGTATTTTGATCAAGTCTTCCTGTGTGTGTGTGTGTGTGTGTGTGTGTGTGTGTGTGTGTGTGTGTGTGTGTGTGTGTGTTTAATCTCTCTCGCACTCTGATACAATGTACTGACAAATATAACATACAAATATGATATATGATCGAATTTGTCATTCGGTTTTTATTTTGAAATTTGTTTATTTTGAAAATTCACCGGATTTTCTCGTTTTTATTGAGCGACTTCCTGTACTATTGACGAGGATCGCTCGCGGCTCGCGCACGAAATAGAGCAGACGCCGAAACAACAAATGCATGCCGCGAGCCGCGCAACCACCACATTGATTAACGTGGGCGCCGAATGGAAGCGCTCGGCGGCGCTTCGCTTCCACGTCCAGTGAACTGACGTTAAATGCATGGCGCGATCCGCGAGGGGAGCCGCGCGCCTGTTCGCGTCTGGTGTGAACTACTACATTGATTAACATGGGCGCCGAATGGAAGCGCTCGGCGCTTCGTGGCGCTTCGTGGCGCTTCCACGTCCAGTGTGAACCGGGCGTTACGTTGCTCGGAAAAATGTGTCGCCTGAGTCTCCGCCCCCTCCGTGCCCATTGGCGGAGTGAGGGCTCATCGAAAAAAAAAAAAAAAAAAAAAAAAAAAATCGGTGTTCCTTCGGCGCGCCTGGGAAACTCTGAAATTATGAATAACTTAAGCTTGTTTTTGTCCCATTTGCCTGCATCAGCCCGTCATGATATTGTTAAATTAATTGAGAGCCACCCACTATTGTTCTCTGACCACCCCCGCCGTACGTCAGTTTTGCACCATGACATAGAAGTAGAGGGACATGCCACAACTAAGCAAGCACGCACACAGAGTCATTATTGGGAAGTTCAGGATAAAGCTTTGGCTCTCCTTCTGACAGTGCCCATCTTGATGTTAATTTGGGGTCAGGTTTTTACAGACTATAATGCCCTCCTAGATGCGGTGGTCTCTGCTCCTGCAAAACTTCAATCTCCAGATTTGCCACAGGAAGGGGGGTTGATAATGTGTTGGCAGATGCGTTTTCACGTGTACATGTGGACTAGCTGCGGAATTTTATTTTGGGGGAACTGAGCTGTTTTTCTTGTTTAGTTTTGTTTGTAGGTATGTTAATAGGGTTTAGGTCTTAAGAGAGGGGCGATATGACCCACAGGTGGGTATAGGTGCCTCTATCTGTGTGTGTGAGAGAGTGGATGACGCCTTGCAGGTGCGGTCCTGGATGTCGGCTGCTAACCCTGAAGCCTTTGCTGCCCACCGGTTAAGTTGTTTTGTTTATTTCATTTACTGATTAATAAAATGTTTTTTGTTGAAACTGCCAACTGTAGTGAAAAATTAATGAGGCTTGGGAGTGGGGGAAGGTGTCCCACACGTTGCGTCTTGGTCCCCCTCGACGGGACGTAACACAGAGTTTTCGCCGTGACAGCAGGTTGAGCTCCTACCGTGTTACAGGTGACGTCGTCACGTTAGCCTGTTCCATCCCTGCTAAATTATTTAAAGAACTACCGTTAGTAAACTTTTAAATTATAATACGCTCTACACTAATTGTAATTTCCTGCCCGTGGTTCTATATTGCAACAGTTGACGGCTCATATCAGCAGATAAGCAGCAACAATCTGGGCATTGCGGGTGATTCATAAATATGTCATTTCTTATTAATTAGCCCATAAGTGTTGTACACCAGTGTGACACCAATTGCTTGTTGCTGACAGCAGTGAAGAAATGACACTCTAGTGGTTCTGCACATTAGTATAAATAGAGTGATTCTCTATCATTACATCACAGGACGGCGGCACTCTGACAGATTCCATGAACCTGGACAGTGATGATCCAGACTTTGGACCAGATGAGCCAACAGGCCACAGTGGAAACGGGTCAGAACATGGACTGGCTGCTGAAAGGATACAGGTAGGTGGCGCTGTCATCCCAAGTTGTGTGGTGTGGAGGATCGGGGCCAAAGTTCCAGATGCTCACAGATGTGACTGTGGATTGATGAGGAGTGTTTGAAGGCTGGACTCCCAACAGTGATTGGCTGCTGAGGACCTCTCAATCACAATCAGGTTTTTTAGTGGCTGTGAGATTGAAAGTGAGTGAACATCATTAAATAAAGAGCTCCTGCAGGGTCCCAATTTGACAAGTACACTGCTAGGTGTGCTGCTTCGTTTTCGTCAAGGCCCTGTAGCATTCATGACTGACATTGAGGGAACGTTTCATCAAGTAAGAGTTTCCAACCAGGATGTAAACTTCTTACGCTTCCTCTGGTGGCCAGATGGGGACATTACAAAGGACCTTCAAGAGCACAGGATGCTGGTCCACATCTTTGGGGCAGTGTCATCCCCAAGCTGTGCTTCATTCGACGACAATCAGCATGACTTCCCAGCCGAGGTTATAAACACTGTTGGTCAAAATTTCTACGTGGATGATTGTCTAAAGGCCGTCAGCACGGTGGAACAAGCAATACATCTGTACCAGCAGCTAACAGACCTGTGCGGTAGAGGTGGATTTAAGCTCAATAAGTGGGTGAGCAATCATCGCTCGGTGCTGACCGCCATTCCTGAAGAGCAGAGAGCTAAAGAGGTAAAAACACTTAACCTTGACAGAGACCAGCTCCCTATGGAGAGGGCCCTTGGAGCTCAGTGGGATGTACAGCAAGATACATTCACATTCAGCATCAGAACCAAGCTGGGATGGGATGAGGAAATCCCTCAGGTCATGGTACATCCCATATATAGTTTTTCAAGCGCCAAACTACAACAAAGGAACTCATCTATAACAAAACTACAACCTTGTAAGGGCAAAACCTACTTGTTTTAGTTCTGATTAATAAACTAAAGCTTATTCGATTATCATTATGTTGTTTTTTTTAAACGCTCATACAAAACAAAAAAAGTGGAGGGAGAGTAGTCTGAATTGGGTTCTGGAGCATTGCTCTACCTCATCCATCGCACTCATTAGTGTCACATCCACTAGTAGTGCATAATTTCCGTCAACAAGCTTCTCCTGTTACGACTGCACACGTTGACACATATTTTCTGTTCACTCGCTCACCCGTATCAGGTGATACCCTGCATGGGTAACCATTGGCACTTGTCTTAGACCTTCCCCGAGGTCGTTGGTGGGGTGACCTCTACGATGAGCTTCCACCCACTGAAGTGCCATAGGAAGACACGGATTAAATAGCTTGTCCACCAGAAGGCTGTATTATGGTGTACATAATATAAAACTTCGGCCCAGTTCTGCTTGTATTGCAATGGTTGGTATTCCTGAAGTTTCATTTTTCGTCCCTTTTTATTTTTTACATCCATGTTTGTGATGCAATAGTATTGTGAATCGCAAGCTCGCATTGCATGCTGGGAAACAGCGTCACTCAAGGAAGTTTTGGCTTCGCTGACACGGTCCTGAAGGGAAGTGGGTTTTAGTGCACTGGAACGGGATGAATGTGTTCAATCAAGCAGTACAAACCTGATTAATTGTCTTAATACTTCACTTGGAATGGCCATATTGTTTAGGATTAGAATTAGATGACAACTTGTTCACAATATTTGCAACTATTCAATTTGACCAGCAGGTGTCAGTAGAAGACGAAATTTCATGTTGACTATTTCCTAATGGAAGTGCTCTCTTTACGTTGGATTTTTCTCATAATTATTTGAAGTGTAGGCCTGTATCTGCACACAATTTGGAATTCGTCCCAGCGCCCTGAGCTGTAAATTTGGACGGTGTAAAATGAAAATGGCCATCTGCAGCAGAATGAAAGTGAGATTGCATTGTCCAGGTAGGAGGACAGCAGTTAGTCATGTTTCACCTCCAGTCAACACGCAGTGGTTCACATGAAGGTCCAAGAGGCCTACAGACCTGCACTGAGTCTGGACGTGGCAGTACAGTTGGATCATTGTGTTTGTTGTGTTGTTTGGTCATTGTGATCCAATGTAATGTGAGAGAAGGACGAGTGCAGTTATATTGGAGTGAGTTATTTAGAGTGTAATAGAAGTTATAATGCAGAGTCTGTTTTTATGAAATGTTCTATCACCTGGCATTCATCCATCCATCCATCCATCTTCTACTGCCGTATCCGGAGTCAGGTCTCGGGGGCAGCAGCCTCAGCAGAGACCCCCAGACTTCCCTGGACCCAGTCACCTCCTCCAGCTCCTCCAGTGGGACCCCAAGGCTTCCCAGTCCAGCCCAGAGACCTGGTACCACCAGAGCACCACTGTGACTCCCTGAGTCCCTGCTGCTCAGGTGAGGCTTCAAAGATCTGGCTGCACCTGATTGGACGGTCGTGGAGGATCTCCTTGGTCTTCTTGGTCTTCTTGGTCTCCAGCTGTTTGACCTCATGCTCTCTGTTGACCTCCTCACTCAGTCCCTCAGTGATGTAGAGCTCAGTGTAGATGCTGTTGAGGAGAGTTTGACTTCCTGCTTCTTCACCTTCAGTCACACGTTCACATTTCCTCTCCAGACTGATCTTCTGCTGCTGTAGAAGCTCCTGCAGACCACCAACCTCTGGAGCTGAGAGAAGGTTGGAGAAGAAAACATCAGTGTGACAGTGTGAGCATCATTTTCTGTCCACGACTTGAAGCTGAAAGCATCCAAACTCCATTTTTCAGCTGATGTGGTGAAGCTGCTGTTGTCTGACTGTTTGCTCTAAATGTCCTCCAGTGGATCTTCTGACTGGAGGTCCTGACCACGGTTATAATAGTTAACGAAAACGAACAAAATAACGAAAACTTCAATTGAAAAAAACAATTGTCACGTTCCCAGGGGTTAGGATTTTGGTACCTGCCTTGTTGGGGTTTTGAAGCGAGCAAAGCTGAGACCATAAGGGTGACGTAGCAACGTTCAGGACACTGATTGGCCAAAGGCAGTCTTTCACGAAAGTCCAAAACCGCCATTTTTAAATGCCTCGCGTGTGGATTTTTACATTAACACGTATTAAAAACTGAAAAGCTTATGAAACTGTACCATGGGTGAACAAAGAACTACAGAAGTTTCTGTTCTCTGTGGCCGAAGAAAAAGCACAATGCAGACAGTTGTGCAGAAAGTTTAGTGTTAGCTAAAATATCAGGCACACAGACGTACTTATTATGTATACATTTCTTTCCATTGTAACAGGTCACTACAAGATCTGCAATCCATTACCTAGAATTGGTTTTCCTTAAAGTGATGTACAGGATTACTAATCTGACTTTGATGGGCAAATTTGACAACAGAATACAATTATGAAGCACTAAAACACAGGACCACAAAACAATTAAATGCATGATGAAATAATGATATGCTTTGTTAAATGAAATAAAATGGCATTTTCAACTAAGTAATAAAATAGTCGTTGGTGCAGTGGTTAGCGCTGCCGCCTCACAGCAAGAAGGTCGTGGGTTCGATTCCGGGGCCTGGACCTGGGACCTTTCTGTGTGGAGTTTGCATGTTCTCCCTGTGTCTGCGTGGGTTCTCTCCGGGTTCTCCGGCTTCCTCCCACACTCCAAAAACATGCATGTGAGGTCAATTGAACGTTCTAAATTGTCCGTAGGTGTGCATGTGAGTGTGAATGGTTGTTTGTCTCTATGTGGCCCTGCGATGAACTGGCGACTTGTCCAGGGTGTCACCCTGCCTTCGCCCTAAGACAGCTGGGATAGGCTCCAGCAGACCCCCGTGACCCTGAATAGGAATAAGCGGGTATAGAAGATGAATGAATGAAATCTTTATTGAATGAATGACACATTTTATTTCACTCGTGGTTTATGTAATTATTATTTTTTGCTCCATAGCTTTCATGATTCAGCATTACATGTTAAGCGTGATGAATTGCATGAAAAGAGAGAGCACTCGCTGATAAATTAACATGGTGTGCTGTTTAATTCCATGAGGACGACAAAATATTTGCAAATTTGTGTTACACACAAACGCACTGATGTAAAAACGTCAGCGGCATAAAAGTGCCTTACAGTCATTTCATTAATCATTCTTACCGAAGTAACGTGGGTCATTTGCACCCTTTGCCTGTTGATCAGGTGACACAGTTAATTGCAGCACAGGTCGGCATTTTCTCGACCACTACAGATAAGCCAAAAGTTGACCGGTCGACAGGTGCAAGAGAAAGGGAGGAACTTTCAAGATCGTTCAGTTTTTATTTTTTATTTTTTAGTTCTGATGAAATAAATAGACCAATCATTTCATTCCTTTGTCTGCTTTCCAAAGAGGTTATTAATTAAAAAATATGTGTGGCAGTGCTGTTATCGTCCATAGAGAGTTGCTTCAAAGAATTATTATTTATTATTCAGTTCATTGCTCACTTGTTTAATACACAAATAATAGTATATTATTACAATAATACTATTTTATATTATTATTATTATTATTATTATTATTATTATTATTATTATTATTATTATTATTATTATCATCATCATCATCATCATCATCATCATCATCATCATCATCATCATTATTATTTCTAAAATTTCCAAACAACAATCGTCAGTTGTTCCGTAAAAAATACATTGATTTCCATGTTGAATTTTGTACGGTTCGTGAGCGCGCACGTCTGTCAGTGACGGTCTCCACACTGACACAACTGCGCATGCTCTATTATCCCATCAATGCGGAAGTCAAAAAGTTTTTGGGAGCCATGCGCTGGGTGAGCAACTTCATTGAAAGGAATGGGACGCCATCTGGGGGCTTGCCGCACTGTCACGCAGGTTGTGACGTAGCGGGTAGGCGACGCTGACAGTTATGACGTGAATGATTGATAGCTACCATTCGTTCCCGTTTGCAAGAGGATTAAAAACAAAAACCGTAATGGCATCAAAAAGGAGTTATCCCAGCGGTGCGGAAAAACGGAAGGAAAAGAAAACCGATCAAGAAAAACTTGCAAAGGAGAAAGGTAAGTTATTTGTTTGTGATGTGGGCTGGAGAGGTGGAGGTGAAACGCCCCCCCCCCCCTCCCAAGTTTGTTTATTTGTCCTGCTAGCCAGCTAGCTAGCTAGCGTCGGATAAATGTTAGCTGGCTGGCTAATATTTGTTCGTCATGAATCAGCGTTTTTGTTTGTTTTATGAAAGTTGACCATATCCTGCCATGTTGGCCTATCCTGCCATGGGAATGACTGATTGACTCCACACCCGTTCATTCACATTCTAACAGGGAGGGAGGGCATGTTGTTGTCGTTGTTGTAGTCAGTCCCCTGTTATTGTTCAGTGGAAGTTGTCTCTCACACATTTGACTCATAATGTTATTTTAGCCTTAACTTAGGATGAATTTACTGAGTTTGTATTTTGTAGGCCCTTCATTAGAAATGTGCTACTGTTTTAGAATTCAAAGAAATATTTTATGGAAATACTTTATTTGGCATGGTGTTGACTATTTTAGACTGTTGTGGCAGTGGGTCATTTATCTTAGTTTTATTACTTTAACTAGTACAGTGTGTAAAGTAATGCCAAAAACTCTTAAAAATGACAGTTTTGTAATTGGGTAAAAGCTTTAAAGGGACACTGCAACCATAATGTTTAATTTAAAAACAAATGAATTTTTAATTTTCCTATATTACTGCAACATCACTGTAATAATAAAATAGGAAAATGCGCTTCTGATCTGTTTTGCTTGATGATCTAATGAGCTTTGTCTCTGCAGGAGCAATTCTAAAATATGTTGGCGCTCCAGACATTGAGCCAGAGGGATCTCCCGAACATCCTGACCAGGAAGCTCCAGGACCAACACGTTCCTCAGAACCTCCTTCTGTCCAGGTGAATAATGTGTGTTATTCTTAGTAGCTAAGCTGATAAGTGTGGGACGAAACTAAGGCAATTAAGCATTATTTTGATTGTTGGTTTGCTTTTTAGTGTTGCACTTGTTGGTTTGTTGGATTTTCTTATTTAAAGTAAGCATTTTTTTTTATGAATACTCAATCTGTTGTATTTATTGACATATAGAGGATTCTTTTCCTAGTATTATGGTGTTTGTTTGTTTTTAAATCAGTTTAACTTGCCTGAGTTGCTCAACTGAAGATGTTTAATTTTACCTGTAGCCTGTTTTGCTCACGAGGTGTAATAGATTGTGGAATCTTAGTAGACCTTAGTAGACACACGCTGCTGAGAGTGTCAGCGATCAGCTCCGATGACCGTGGTGCTTGTAAATAAGGCAAATGCGCCATCTAGTGGGATGCAGCATGTTTATTCGTGTTGGAGCAATGACAAGTACTACTAACAAAACAAAAGATGCACAGGGTAAAAAAAATAATCATAAACTCAAGCCCAACAAAGATAACAGATGGGCATAACTGTAACATTACATAGTAATGATTACTAGTACTACCAAAATTTCTATATTTTACTTTTCAACTCCAACTTGAACTATTCATCCCCTTTTTTCAGCAGCCATTAAGACAAAAGGATGACACTTATGCATTGCATCAAACTGTGATGCACAAAATCAATTAAATTAAATCAAAACAATAAATAAAGTGTGCATTAAACAGGGGGCAGTGCAATACAGTACAGGACTCAACTGATATAGTGCAGTTAGGCAGTATAGCCTATAACAGCTGTTCAGCATCCATAGTAATCCACAGTCAGTGCCATAATCATCCAGTCAGTGTCATATTCATCCATAGTCAGTATAATATATATGATATCGCGCAGACCCTCGTCCTCCACCACATTAATTGGCCTGCAAGCCGTAGCCACACCCATTTAGCCCCCGCTGTTGAAAGTTGGCGTGTGGTGGACGCGGCCAGTGGTCTCCGTGCCACACCATCCAACGTGGTTTGCTTTACCTCAGAAGGGGGCGGAGGGCTCTCCGCGTCAGCTGTATGCTTCGCAGACAAGTGAAACGTAAGACTGCTCGTACTCCGGTGGAAACTAAATACAGCTTTACAGTAAATGCATATCACTTTTGTCCTGTCAAGACTGCCATCTGGCAGGGTTTTGAAGTGGAACTTTCCATTTACAATTGACGCCTTATCCATGTTAGTCCTTCCTAGTGCTCATCTACGCTCAGTGTCTTTTTCCTTTTTTTTGTTGTGCTTACAAGCCGGCTGCAAGCGTGTGACTGTGTGCTGTGAGTCAATTAATTTCCCGTTTCCACAATCTACGGAGCGGCCAAAGGTTCAAAAAGCACTTTAATTAATTAATTGAATTAATTAACTATGTGGCAGGTGGGTTTGCCCCCACCTTCGCGTCATCAATCACACCTGCGCCGGAGTGCAATCTTTGCGTCCCTCAGTGCGTTTACATGGTACTTGAGAAATTTTAATTATTGCCTTCGGCGCGAAACAACCTGGCAAACGCGAATAAGAATGTTGACATTTGGAGAGAGGATGAGACCGGGGCGATGCTTTCTCTTCTAAAAGAGATGGACATATTAAAATAACATGCAACGGAGACCTTTTTAAAAAGGGTAGCGCAGCAAATGCAGGGCTCCGGCTTTGCGCACCCCTGAACAAATACGTATTCCTTCGTATTTATATTTCTACCTTTTCGTTCACATTTTTTGTAAGTTAGAAGAATTTCAACTTTGTAAATAAAAGCACAGCAAAGAGATGTTTTTCTGATTTGTTTTTATTTCGATAATTTCGCTGTTATTCTGCTGGAAATGGCACAAGCTTCCTCCACGGTCGGCACTTTAATGAGCGTGTGTATAACTGAAGACACCGTTCCTTTGCAAAACCTGTACACAAACTCTCCCACCAGTCTGCGCAGAACCGGCATCCAACAAGAACGAGAGTTTGGGGTCCGTGGCGACGGCACAAAGCGTAGCATCGAAGACATTGTGTTGTTGTAGCCCTCCAACAGTAAACAATGTTCTTGTCTAATGGTTATCTTTTAAGATAACCAGGAGCACAAGAAATAGGGTACAGCTTATCTGCAAAGTAAGTAACACGTACATTATGAACTGTCCTTCTATATCATAATGATGTAATATGTCAACCGAAAGCAGCTGACCAGCTGAAAAGGCTCACTCCACCCCCTACTGTTGGGAGGAGGACACGTTCCCGTCAGTAATTCAAATTTCTCAGCTGCATGTATAGGGTGACAAGGTGAGAACTCCGATTGGACGAGAAAACCAAATTATTGCTTAGTCCGATTAAGCTCTGCATGTAAACGCACTGATTACACCTGCGCCAGAGTGCAGAGTGAAAGCAGCTCTTTTAAAAACAAGCGCAGGCTGGAGTCAGCACTCTGTCCTCTGGCGTGTCCACGCTGAGAACTCTGTCCTTCGCAGTTCTTAGCATTTCGGCTAGCAATCCCAGAGCGGGCTGGGCCATAAGCACAGCCGGAGGAGGAACCCTGGTGGGTGCCCGTTCATCGGGAGGTGGCGCTGTGTGTGCGTGATCGTTGTGCATTCACCGCAGGCCCCCCGGCCCCCCCTCCTCCTCTGGCGCTCGGCGGGGAGGCTGCCTTGCAGTTGAACACCGGTGCGCCGAGACGGGTACTGGAAGGACGCTGGTCTCAACCCCCTGCCTGGGTGCAGTCGCTCCGTCTTCCTCTGTTTTCTCCATTCCCCTCTGTTACTGTTGCGGCGGCGATGTCCTCGCAATCAATTGCCGCACCAGTCTAGCCGGGTAACAGCGGTGTCACCACCACAACGCGGACACTTTTCCTTTGATTTTGGTTTATTTGGTTTAGACAATTCAGTTTGTCTGTTTCTTTCGTTAGCGTAACCACTTTCTTTGGTTGGTTTTCTTTTCTTTGTTTTGTTGTGAAATTTTGGTGAAACTTTGGGTTTTCTATTGAGTAGCGATTTTGTTATAGTTTGATTTCCTTTTTTAGTTCATTAATATCTTGTTCCCCAGTGATCGTTACCTTTTTGTTTTGGTCCTGTGTGTGTGTGTGTGTGTGTGTGTGTGTGTGTGTGTGTGTGTGTGTGTGTGTGTGTGTGTGTGTGTGTGTGCGCGCGCGAAGAATAAATAAAAGTTTTCCTTTCGTTCTAACTGTTTAACGCTTGCCTGGGTGTCTCAAGGTATTAGTATGTTAATTTTGTTCTCTTTTCTTTAGGACAGGAGTTGGCGTAACGTGAATTTTGGTTTGTAGTGATTCCCTTAGCTTTGTTTATTCCCTTTTTTGAGTTTTCTTTGGTTTCTTTGGCCCTGTTCCCCTTATTTTCTAATGTTGAACAGTCTTTTTGGTATGGTACTTATTTCCTTGACACTCAGGCAGCTAAACCTGGTCTATTTTAAATTGTTGTCAAATAAAGCTGTTTCATTGGAAGTCCGTCTCGTCCTCTTAAATTTCAAAGCGTAACGAACCTGTGTAGCCCGTGGAATTTTATTATAGTTTATTTCCTGGGGTGCAACTCCCCAGGTGGCGTTGTCAGGCAACCCCCCCCCCCCCCCCCCCCACCTTTATACCCACTCAGAATTGTCTCCACCTCCACCAGACCCTCGCCACATCTAGTCTTTTTTTGATAGGCTGCCCTCGCTATTAACCTCCCTCTCATCACAGCTTTAATTGTGTCCCACAGTATGGAAGTGTCTACTGGACTATCTATGTTCTCCTCCATAGAGCATTTAATCTCTTTCTTAACCTCCTCCAGTGTTTTTGGATTATTTAGCATACCCACATTTAATCTCCAAAGTGTGTTTTTCTTCCTCTTATTTAGACAAATAATAAGGTAATTAATACTGTGTCAGTACAAGTCAGTCGTTCCTATTTTACATTCCTCTATTCTGTATCTGTCTGTAATGTTAATAAAAAAAATAGTCCTCTGTAACGGGTGGAGGTCCCTCCAAACATCAAACATCCCGAGTTCGGCTAGAGAGACGTTGACAAGTTTCGACAGGCGGGTCTGACTTCTGTTGCCATTAGTTGTGTCGAGTTTAGCTTTTAAATCATGTTGATTTAGCTCTTGCTGAGAGAGATGTGTTTCCTGTAGCTCAGGCATGGCCAAACTACGGCGTGTCTCTGTCTGGCCCGCGTGAAGGCAGTCAAAAATCTAACCTAATTTAGAAATGACACTTGAACCTGCAATGAGTATTTTAGTCGTTCTAAATGAGTCCAACGTTAGAAAAAAAGGAGCGACCCGGACTTCCCACAGTCTCTTTTCTATTAACATGGGAATTCAATTTTAATAATTTGTCAACTAAAAACACCGGTCATACTAGAACATCCCTACCAGCTTTCTTCCCTTTATTCTCTGAATTTAATCAAAGAATCTTTGAAACTCTTGTAGCTTTTCTCTTTCTCGTGTCGCTGCTGATGCGTAGCCCCTCCAGGATCCCTCCTTGCACTGCCACTCCGTCGTAGTGCGGGGCACCGAGTGCCGCAGGCCCCTCCGCACCCGTCGCCACCGCCGTCTTCTCCGCCAGGCCGCGTCTCGCCAATTCCTCCTTTACCTCCTCTGCGCTGTTGTAGGTTCGAGTTCCCGTATCCCAGTGGGTCCTCATCTTGGTGAATGGCGTCTGGAAGCGGATGCCCTTCTCCTTCAGGATTCTTTTAGCAGTGTTGTACTCCTTTCTCTTTTGGACCATCTCTGTCGCGTAATCGTGATGGAATGATGGTACTTTATTCCCCAGTTCTATTTTCTTTGTCCATAGCTCTCTCAGGACCCTCTCTTTGGTAGTAAATTCCAGAAAGTTAACAATGATGGGTCTCGGTTGGGCACCGTCCGCTGGCTTCTGTGCAAATGAGCGGTGTGCTCTCTGAATTTGGAAATTAAAATCTGCTGGCAGGTGCAGTTCGCTTTTCAGCAGGTCTTCCACAAACTTGGCCACAGATTCTCCCTCCTCTCCTTCAGTGACTCCATAGATACGTAGGTTGTTTCTCCTCGGCCTGGACTCCAGGTCGGTTAACTTGTCCTGAAGAGCTTTTTGTTCTCTCAGTGATATGACCAGAGCGTCATTAGCTTCCTGTGCCCAACGTTCTAGCTTTTCAATCCGCGACTCAGCCTCGTTGATCTTGCCGGTCTGGAGCTCCTGTTCAGTGACGACTTTCGCAAGTTGTTGATTTATTTCGTGTTTGAAGTCGTCCAAGTCTTTTTCCACGTCGTTCCTCAGTGTTTCTCCAAACGTGCGAAGGACTTCTTTTGATTCCGTTTTTAAATCCCGTATCTCCTTGCTAATAATTTTTATGTCCGAGCCCTTTTCCGCGTCGTTAGTCACGAGGAGTTCGTTTCGCCATCTCCCTCTGTTTCAGAGCAAGCTGGTAGTTCCGCCATATTGTCTGTTACCGTGTTTCTGTTTTGGTTGAATCGAGTTTTCCTTCCCATTCCAACGTTCCCCTGATCACTTTGTAGTTAATATGATATCTGACAATAGTTATTCAAGTTTTCGGGGAGTTTTTACCCTGGATGGTGTTGGATCAGATTATTTCCTTATGTCGTGCTGCTGATCCGCGTGTTCGTTGAATGAAGGGTCTCAGGAGAAGAATGCCAATTTAAATATATCTTTAGTAAATAAAACAATTCAGGATACAAATATACAGAGCTCTGGGCCGAGTTCAAAACCCTAGCAACAACAATGTATTGTCAGGGCATGAAGTCTGACTGCTATCTGTCCCTTGACCCAGTCCTTTTATACATAATGAAAACATGCAAATGTTCTCCGGTATTGTCCTCCTTTGACTGGCTGCCGGGTGTCCAGATCCCAGCCCCCAGTTAATAATAGTAAAAATAAACAAGTCCTTATTTGGCAGGGAGCCAAATGATCCATCCTCCTTCCGATCTGGTCTACTGGAACACTTCCATGCCATAACCTCCTGGGGTGAAAAGTTCTTGTTCCCGTGCCTGGATGGGTCATAAACTTTATGGGGGTCGCAAATGCAGTTTCCTTAGCTGACCACTCTCTGTTCACCCAGGTCACTGTTTACGAAACTTAATGAGTTTCACAGTCTTTGCTCAGAGGTTCTGAATGACCCTAAAGTACTGATAATGATGGGCAAATGGTTATAAGAGAACTACATGTATTAATATTCACTACATTCAAACATTTAACTAACTCTAATAATTCTAACACATACATACAATATTTGCTAATATACTAACTCACACAGCTATAATGCATTAAACTTAATATAGAATCACAACAATGGTCGAGAGCCCTGGTGTTGCGCAGTCTACCTCTTTATGGCCAAACCAGAAGTCCCTTCCCTCTAGCCTTTTCAAGGGGGAGGTGGCTAGACTCGGCTCTTGTGGGACGAGAAGCAGAAGGCGTGTCCGATCGGGGGGGAAGATGAGATGACATTTTTGTGGGTCAACACAAACTCATCTGCGAGGACAGCAGCCTTGGACAATGACGACACTTTCTGTTCATTCAAGAACATTACCACCTTCTCTGGCAAAGAGTCTTTAAAATCTTCTAAAAGAACGAGCTCACGGAGTGACTCAAAGTCATTTTTGACATCATTAGCTGCACACCATTTATCAAAGAGGTTGCTTTTCTCCCATGCAAACTCGACAAAGGTTTGACCACTGGATTTTCTATGGTTCCTAAATTTTTGCCGGTAGGGCTCAGGAACAAGCTCATAAGCAGGAAAAATTGCTTCCTTTACAACATCATATTGCAGGCTGTCTTCTAAGAAAAGAGCAGACACCAACTCCTGTGCTTTTCCCACCCGCTTGCATTGGAGAAGGACAGGCCACATGTCTCTTGGCCAGTTGAGTGGCGAAGCTATTCGCTCCAAGGCACTGAAGTATGAATCAACTTCTGCCTCACGAAATGCTGGCACCAGAAAAATGTTTTTACTGGGGCTGGGCAACGATTAAAAATTTTAATCGCAATTAATCGCATGATTTACCTGATCAATCACGATTAATCACGTCGTATACGCAAAAGCCAATAATGAATTTAAAAGAAGTCTTTCATACACTTTAATTTAAATGTTCTGCCATATAAACGAAAGCACCATAACATTTATCGTGCAAACAGTTAACATCAGCACTTTACACAGAAACATTTTTAATGTAAATCTAAAGTTAAAAAAATGCAAATACAAAATTAAAGCTTATTGCCAATGCCAGGGCATTACTGTTATCCTGTTCCTTATGAAAAATAAAAAAAAATCTACCTCCAAAATCCTGAGCCACAATAATAACAGGCAATTTCTGAGGTAACAGCAGAAACATTTTTCTTTTATCAGGGAGCAGCATAACCAGTCTGCGTTCCCTTGCAAATGTCCCAGTTAGAAAGGGTGAGGCACAAAAACGTTCACTTTTGGGTTTTTCTTCACATGGGACTAGAATGTAAAGTCCACATTTATACTGGAGTTCCTTTGGAGAATCTCACTCAACTCAGTGCAGTTTGTCAGTTCCTGGAACTTGACGGCCAGTTATTTTAAATGTACTGCCATATGAATTAAAGTGCCATAACATTTACTGTGCAAACACACTTTTAACATCAGCATTTTTGAACAATTAGCAGCTAAGAAAAAAAAAATAGTGTAAATTTAAACTCAACTTAAACAATGTTATCAAAGCAATACAAAATTAAAGCTGTAAGCAGCATTTGCGGGACTGAGCCCACCTGGCCACTGCCTGCCGTGACGTCCGCCACCTGGCCACAAGCCCCCGACACCTGCCGACGCTTCCCAACGCCTGGCGATTCCGCCCGAAACCCGCCGATGCCCCATTACTGACGCCGACGCCTGCTGATGACACATCAAGCACTGACTTGACATTACTGACTTGACATTTAGAAACATTTGATTTCTAAATGTGATTGATTACTGTATCATTTTGTAGATAATAAGCCTTAAAGTTGGCTTTTTGTTTTGTTTTGCGACAGCTCCAATATTCCATTTTTACTGTACAATAACATCAAATTGCTCCATAAGCTCTGGCAATGGTTGGTACAGTTGACCTCAGGACAACCTTGAATATATCTTCTCTTAATATTCTTGAATATTCTCACTTAATGTACCAGCTCCTTCCTGTAGACATGATATGTACAGTTAGTTATTCTTTGTTTGACGCAAGTGTTATATTAAGTTCCTCCTATCTGTACCGGTACTTCTTGTTAATTTGAAATAAACACTAACAGCATAATGTCAAAACAAAAACCGAACAAGTCAAAGATCATAAAACAAGGAGGCTTTGTACTAAAATATGAATAAAATATAAACAGGGAGTTGTCTAATGTCGTCAAGGAAGCCAACATTACGTTACCTGATGATCAGCATGTTGACTCAGAAAATCCTCAGGCTCCTGCTGCGACATTTCATTTGGGGCGACGGTTGTGACTTCACTGCTGGTCCCGTGAGAAACTCAAATCGGTTTTTCACGTTTGTTGCGTGGCATGGGTTAGGACATTGAGAGGCATTATAGTGTGGTTGTGTGCACCAAATCGGACTCGGCTTCTAGCTCGATAGCCGTGCATAATTTACGCAAACGCAATGCTCTGTTTACGTGAACTCACGGAGTCCGACTCCTTGCACGTGCTCATCTCGACTCGATGGATTTATGAGCTTGATGACAAGTGTGTATTTTGTATTGGATTGATGTACTGCAATTCTAGTCATGTGAACAAGCAATTAGCATTCCTAGTTATATGTGGCATGACGAAATACTGTACTACCAAGTTTGTATTGCAGTATCTTCAGTTTATGGGGTAGAGGGTGCTCAAATTGGATTGATTGAAGATGTAATTTAGGTACAATTTGCTTGTTTTTATCAATATTTAAGTTGATTGCAGTTCAAGGTGGCACAATCCTATCAGATGTTGTCATTTTGTCACGAAGAACACTGGTATTTGTTGATTATTACCATAAGTACCACCATGTTGCAGGCATTGTGGTTACAAGTTTCACTCCAATTTTGATTGTTGTCTGTATGACTAGCAATCCGTTGAGCTGTCTAGGGTTATCATTCAGATAAGGTGTCACAACTTTTAATTGCATGGGAACTTTGGGATCCATGGCAGATGGGCATTGTAAAAAAACGGACCTTGAGTCGGAAGGCTAGCTTGTCCTAATTGTGACCTTAATATGATGATTTTTTTTTCCCTGCCAGATTGAGGAGAAATGAAATGAACATCCAAACCGGGGCCAATAATGGATGAGCTGGATGATGTCACAGTATCAATTTTAAATGGTATGTCATGTGTAGGTATGAAAAAATTTCCATGACTTTGATTGGTCCGCTAAGTAATTAGAATAACTGTATGCTGACACTGATTTCAAAAAGAAGTATTTTACAAATTTGAGACAAAATGTCTAAACTGAATTGCATTTACAATTAATTCTGATAACAGAAATTGGCACAAAACAAACTTGGTTTGACTTGTCAAGTTGAATTAAATTCATTAGTGAAAAAATGTATGAGTTGTTAAGTGTAAAAGGTTTGTTAATGATTGGACTGTCTTTATAGCTGCCAACATCGATGAAGTCTTGCTCCACACCCTCAGTCGTGATGATTTGAGAGACCTTTTTCCTGGACCAGAACACTTTCTCAGGAGGAAACGGATTTGGGCCCTTATTAGTGTAGATGTGATTGGTTACCTACTTTGCTCTGAAAACATCGAGCATAACACTTTTTTTTTCTTTTTTCCTAATTGTGTCTATTGTTTCTCTCTTGTTCATAATGTTTTGGATCTGGTTTCCTCTCGGCTGAGAATTCCACCGTACCAGACAAGGCTGCCCCAAATGAAGCCAGGAACTGTGTCTTCACCAGGAGGAACATCTCCAATCTGTCCTCAGACATCCACTCCTTTGGTGAAAAGCAGCCCAAAGAGGACCCTACAGCTTCCTGCTCCTCCACAATATGTTGTCTATACTAGACATGGGCAAACCCCGGCCCGCGGGCCACATCCGGCCCGCTGCGTGTCTCTGTCCGGCCCGCGTGAAGCCAGTCATAACCCCCCAACACCGCACCCCCCAACGAAACTTTGTCGGCACGTAACTTTGCCGAGTTAGTGTAGCGCGATAGCGATAGCGTGCTTCCCCCCCGTCAACGAGGTGTAGGTACAGAATTAGTCCGGGTGCAGAATCGTTCCGGGCAGAAGTGACTGCCGATACGGCAACTGCATTGGGACATACCTCTACATCGCGTTCGAACGTGATATATGGATAGATCGCGGTACGTTTATAGAGTTGCCGTATGTGATGTAATTGGCAGTCGCCTCTGTCCAGTGGGCGAATGCCAACAACGTCACATACGGCAACTCTATTAGGACAAACTACATCGGTTGATTAAGGTTATCTTTTTTTTTCTGTCAATCCCTGCCGTATTTACAGTACTTTGTATTATATTGTATACACAAAATTCTCTCTCTCTCTCTCTCTCTCTCTCTCTCTCTCTCTCTCTCTCTCTCTCTCTCTCTCTCTCTCTCTCTTCACAAGCTCGTAAGCACTACTTCCAGATGGCCCACACTGCCAGTGAGGGGAAATGTGTCATGTTCAAAGAGCTGAGACGCAGGCTGGTGAGAAACACTGTCACCAGCATGATTTCTATCTTGAGAGCCAGTCAGCAAGGAGAGGGGGTCCGGTACCCTTCTAAGCATGAAGTCACTGCAATGTCTCAAAGACTAGTGGATTATTATCCCATGCTGAAGGATTAAGACAAAACAATGAAACATGTAAGTGATTATATTATTTTGCGCACTTAGATTTTGAAGCGTGTGGTTATTTTTGGCTGATACTTTTTTTATCTGTGCATGTTCACTTTCCATCTTTATTTGTTCTTTCAATGAGTGAAATTTTATTTACCACAGGCGAGCACTTACAAGAATCTTCACAAGAGATTCACCAGAGAGGGGCCACAAGAAGAAAAGGCATCGCATTGACTTCTCAGCAAGTGACCAAGAAGAAGATCATGATGCAGACTCAATTGGTGGATCAACAATTATTTTGTGTCACACACCAGGGCGCAGTTCTGATAATGGCCACACTTCACATAAGTAGAAACATGTCCATTTTAATAATAATGATAATGTATGAAAGCTAGGCAATGTTTTGATAGTTTTGGATATCATGATATATCACAGGCATTTTTACATTTGAATTGTCATTTGATATATTTTGATGCTCCAAACAATTTCATCCATTTGACTGATTTACTGATTTGTCTCCTCCATTTCATCAGCCAAAGATGGTCTGACAGCACAGGCCAGACATTATCAGACCCTGCAGGAGCTGTACAAGAAACCAAAACCCAACCAAGATGCTGTCTCCCAAATTCTTGACCTGCAGTTTCAAGCAAGAAGATCCTTCATTGATAGTGATGTTCTGAAAGAACAGGACAAGGCCAACAAAGATCCTGGATGCATATCCATGTGTCAAGGATCTTTATCGTGTAAGTGATTAACTTGTTTTGGTTTATGATGAAAAGCAAGCATTTTTGCAGATTTTAACACTGACTTGCATTATAGGCGATGAATGAGCTGCGGCGCATTCTGGATAAGGGCAACAGAAAATTCATTGATGAACTAAAAAAAGAGATGGGAAGACTTCTGCACCAATGTGTAATTTTATGGTGTTTGGAAAAAAAATGAAGTGATGAAGCCACGCATAACGCTGGATGTAGGTGAGTGGGACATGCCAGTGAGGCACTGCTTCATGTCATTCAGGTGAAAGTTTGTTCGCATTTTCTCACATTCAACACTTCATAGTTCCATGCATGGATGTGGCGTTTCCTTCTTCTTTTTCTTTAGCCAACAGAAGATCCCACAATGTACTCGCAGAAGAGGTCTTTCTGCATCCCTGTGTTGCTGTTTGATGGGACCCGCTGTCTCATCTGTCTTGGAGCCACTCCCGCCACCACGCTTGCCAAGGAAGACTTGAGTGACGGTCTGCTTCATCTGATGGATTACTACTATGCCCTGCACCTCACATATCCAAAAGTGTGTGGCAACCCTTCTCTCTGTCATTCAGACAGAAGTGCTACAGGATACTATCCATGAGTGAGACACCACAGCCTCATACAAAAAAGACCATGGCAGAATGGAAAGATTTTATTGGGGAGTAGAGCTGTGTACTAGGCATAGGTAGTGATACACTCCCCTGGTAGTTGTAACTTGAGGGTGGGTGGGAGTCTGTTGGAACAAACATGTTATCAGTGGTGATAGGAACACAACACTATATGCTGTCCCCATACTGTTTTTGTTTTTTTTGTGTCAGGGAATCTGAATCAATATTCAATAATGATGACGGTGAATATTGTAACAACACAACATTACTTGCGTTCTAGAAATGATTGCTTGAGATTGTTTTAAGATGCAATGCCTTAGTGACGTTTTTATTACAAGGCAGTGAAGGCACTGTCAGCAATTTAAGTGAATAAATAGTTGTTGACAATATTAATTCTGTTTGCTGAATTATCTTTTTTTGGGGGGGAATGGGCGTAGGGGGGGTGGATGCTTTGTCTCATTTTGAGAGAAAAAAGCTAATATTGTGAACACTTAAATGAAGAAGAATTGCACTGTTAGTAGGTCTGGTTTTAAGATCTTTTCATTCAAATTAAGAAAGAAGCAAACGTGAAAAAAGAATTGAGAAGCTAGTATCAAGTTTATTTGACTTAGTACAGTCCTTGGAATGAGTGCTTTACTGTTTATTTCAAGAGTTTTTCCATTCTTCAAATGCCTAGATATATCGTCTTATTTTAAGAAATCTTACCAAGTCTAAATATCTTACTGCATTGGCAGATAATTTGACTTGTTTCTAGCCTGTTCTTTCTCAATTTAAGTGTTTATTTCTTAGATATATTTTGCAGTGTGTGGACACCGAGGGGAGCTCTAGAATTGGCTCATTCAACCGACCAACGAGCCAATCAGCAGCGGCGTCACAGGCCCTCCTCCTTCTTTGTTCTCTCTCACTTTGACTTCTGCACTGGACAGCCAGGTTTGTGGAGGGAAGGTTGGAACAAAGTAAGGACGGGGTACCCCATACATTCATGTACGTAGAGTCACTAAGTCTTAAACTCACCAGGTTTGTATCGCTTATCGATAACCCTAATGCCATACAAGTCTATGAGGGTCAAAGGTCAACTTTGTCATAGGGACATGGGGCCACTTTCAGGTTCATCAGGATCCTCCTGGACACACCCACACCAAATTTGGGGCTTCAAGCCCATGAGGAACCCCGAAACCCTCACTCTAATTCCAGCCTTATCGCTAACCCTAATGCCATACAAGTCTATGAGGGTCAATGGTCAACTTTGTCCTAGAGACATGGAGCCACTTGCTTTTTCATCAGGAGCCCCCAAGAAGCGCACACGCCAAATTTGGGGCTTCTAGTTCTTGAGGAACCCCAAAACCCTAACCCTGATTTCAGCTAACCCTAGTTTCAGCCTTATCGTTAACCCTAATTCAATGCAAGTCTATGGAGGTCAAAGGTCAAATTTGTCCTAGAGACATGGGGCCACTTTCAGGTTCATCAGGATCCTCCTGGACACACCCATGCCAAATTTGGGGCTTCTAGCCCATGAGGAACCCCAAAACCCTCACTCTAATTCCAGCCTTATCGCTAAACCCTAATGCAGTGCAAGTCTATGAAGGTCAAAGCTCAACTTTGTCCGAGAGACATCAAGTGTTTTTTTCATGAATCATTCATCAATGTTAAGAGTTTGCTTTTTAGGAGAATTCACAATAAAAATACATTGACACTGTCAAAGATGGACTCAAGCACTATTATTGAACTATACTGTATTTTTTGAGTGATGTGAAGCTTTTGACAAGCGCTGCGCAAAGGAGGCCCATTTGTTTTTGTTTTTTTTCAGGGGGTCCAAAATTCCTGGCGGCACCCCTGAGCGTTCATCTCCAGCACTAAGGCAGTGGAGCTGCCGGCCACGAGAGAAGAATTAACCAGTCCATTGAAACCATTTGTTTGGTCTAGTGAGTGGCAACAGTCCTTTGAGGATCTTAAGTGCCTTCTCAGCTGTAACCCTGTCGTGTCTGCTCCAAATTTTTCCTCATTGGCTAGAAGCCCCAAATCTAGCGTGGGCACTTCTTGGGGGCTCCTGATGAAAAAGCAAGTGGCCCCATGTCTCTAGGACAAAGTTGAAAATTCACCCCATAGACTTACATTGAATTAGGGTTAACAATAAGGCTGAAACTAGGGTTAGGGTTAGGCTTAGCTGAAATTAGGGTTAGGGTTTCGGGGTTCCTCAAGTACTAGAAGCCCCAAATTTGGCGTGGGTGCTTCTTGGGGGCTCCTGATGAAAAAGCAAGTGGCCCCATATCTGTAGGACAAAGTTGAAATTTCACCCCATAGACTTGTATGGCATTAGGGTTAGGGTCCAAGAGTACACATATACATTTTCTTTTGCTTTTTTGATTTAAGCTCATCGTCTCCAGCTGCAAAGGTACAGAAACCTTTCTGTGTTTTGATGTCATGTGTGAGAAAACATCACTTTTTTCTGTAAACTTGTGTTATCATTGTCCTTCATTGAAAATGACACAATCTTTCATTTCATTGTTCAGATGCCGAACACCAAGGCATTCCGTTGCTCTCTGGCCATGAAACGACGCCTGGAGAAAAAACGGGATTGGACACCTTTTCCACCTCGGAAGGACTTTGAACGTCGTGAGTACTTCCACGTTCATGATTTCATGTTCTGCCTGTGTTGTTATGTTGTATTCCAAATAAATCTTACAAAAACATATTTAGATTTTTCTTTTTTGTCAATTTACACAGGGCGCGGTACTGGTCAGCGACCTGGGTGCGAAGATGGCCCGTTTTGCTCCTGACTGACAAAACAGTGCAAGTTCGTTCTTAAGGCCCAGCAACCAGACAAGAAGGTATGGGTCGTGATTTTGTCAAGCCACGAGTTTCTTTATGTTTTTGTTCCGGTGGTGGGAGACTCACATCTCTGTCCACTTGTGGATGGTTTTGTGTTCTCGCCCTGGGCAACAACCTTGAACACGGGCTTGTAACAGACTCCGCCCAGGATTTTGCTGCGCTACTGGCAACTGTGTTGGACCGCTGGCCCAAGGTTTGTTTATCTGCTGTGACAAACAAATTTGAACACATGAATGTCATCACCACTTTGTTTTATCAATATCAAGTAATTCCATGATCCATAGTTCAATAACAAGAATATTCATGAATTTATTTTGCATTTTTATGTTTGTTTGGGTTTTTTTTTTATATATACAACTATTTTGTAGGTGTTTGTGCTTGACTTTCCACCTCGCCTGACTGTCAAGCCAGAACTACAAACAGCGCTACGTCAAGTATATCATCGTGTTGCTGCACGCATGGGTGTGTAAAATACATATTTTTGTTGTATTTTTTTCTCTTCAGTGACACTGTGCTAACAGATATTTCTTAGAATTGTGTGATTACATAATTGATTATGTGACACTTCTTCCAGGTTTAACATTTGTGTATATGGCCGATCACCTCCCCCTTTGTCAGCTGTACATGGTGGTGTTATGATGGTGTAAGTTTTGCCTTCTTCAGCCTTACTTGCTCTTTATTTGATATGACAAATATGTGTTAACATGTTGTTTTCTGTTTACGTGCACCTCAGGACTGATTTTGGTGGAGCGTCTGCATGCTGCAGTGCTCCATCAGCTCGCACCCCCTTCACCTAGGCCAGGGGTGTTGTGTCACAACCAATCATCGCCCATCCTCTCCTCTTTTTTTTATAGACGGTACCAACAGCTGTTGAGACTGCATTTCACACAGACATCCCGTTCAATCCCGTGTGGTTCAGTGAGGCTGTGCTGCTGGACCACATGGAGACCGTCGTGGAGTCATCTGGCAGGGTTTCCCCAGCTGCCACGGTAACTTTCACACAATTATTCATACACTTATCAACTAGGGGTGGGTGAAAAAAAAAATCAATATTGCAATATATTGTTGTGCTTTCTGTCGCAATAAATAATCGATACACTGACGGCAAATATCAATATTTTTTTCCAAACACCACCTGTCCACCTGTCCCGGGAAAGATAAAATCTCTCCCAGGACACAATTTGTCCCGTTTTTTATGGAAAATGACAAAACCTCATTTAACTTCCGTCTGTGGTCTAGATAGGGTTGCCAACCCTCCCGTAAAATACGCGATTGTCCCATATTTGGCAACTAAAAAGCCTGTCCCGTAATGAACTGATGGGGGACGCACTTCACTTTTTCCCGTATATTTTGGGGACGCGGTTATTTATTTATTTATTTTGTCTGCATCATTTTTTTTTTTTATTGATTTTCAGAATCGGGGCAGTGAAAGGATTTTTTTCCCTCTTTCATCTTCCCGTCGGTTTGTATATCCCAAGTCCCCAAGTTGAGATAAGACAAGTTGCTACTGACTTTACATTACCAGAAAGCACTGTCCTTGTTTACATGAAAGTTATTAATGTTCATGCACTTTAATATGTTTGCTTGTGCAGTGCACGTTTGTTTGTACATTATACAAAGTTTTGGAATAAATGCAAGATCACAGGCATTTTCCTTTTTATGGGTATTTTTTTCTTTTTCAGTCACATATTGTGACGACCCTGTCTCTATATAACTTGTTGTGGCTCCCAGCTTTTTTCCCATTTCTAGGTAGCGGTGGATGTGGGAGTGGCATCTTCCGATTAGGACACCTGTGCCGATGCCCCCCGCAGGATAAAAGGCCGACTGCGTGTGCCGCTCGGTCTCTTCCCCATTCTCCATCCAGCAGCCATGGGCGTCTGGCCGACTCTCAGCTTCTTCTGTTCTGTTTTGCACCTGACAACACCCCACATCCTATTATTCACTCATCCACACTTACATTACTGATGAATACTGACAAACACACACCATATATTTCATTATTTTGCTTACAATTATCTATTTTGTTATAATAAACCTTTTGATTAATTGCAATCCGCAGTGTCCCTTCCGTTATTGTCATAACTCTTGAGCCGGGTTATGACAATATCGTCTGCAAAATTTCGAAGATATCGTGTGTCGTGATGTTGTCATTATCGTGGGCCAAATATCGTCACAGTATCGAATCGTGGGTTAGCCGTATCGCCCCACCCCTATTATCAACACAAGATCACATATGTACACTACATGTACAGTTTAATTAGTGTGTTACTTTGTTTATGAATTAATTTCTTTATGTTCTTCCAGATGTCCAGCCTGAGACGTCGATCAGCACACGTTGCCTCAAAAACCAAAACAAACAAGTGACATGTTGGTATTTGGGATATGTGTATTTCATTGTGTGCATCTTTGTGATAGGACAATAAATGCAGTTCTTTAAACGTTACTTTGTGTCCTTGTATTTGCAGGTGTGGGCAACACGTTCAACTGTCCACATGACTGAGTCTGCCTCCAGCAATGTCACAGCAGTGCAGCAGGTTTGTACTTATTCATTTCCACTTCATCACCTGTGTGTGTTTTCTAGGCTTTACACCGATCTTATCGGCTGTATCGGATCGGCCGATATTTGGCATTTTTTGAAACGTTCGTGATCGGGCGTCATGTCATGAATCACCGATCAATGACGTCATGGTCGTGTTGAAACTTTTTTAATCTGTCTCATTTCCTCCAAAGTAGTTTCACAGCATTGACATGTTTATTTGTTTGTATCCGAGACATAATGATTCATGATTCAAAAACCTTCATTTTCGTCTTCGTGCCTCTTCCTGTTTTGAGTACTGTCGCTATGTGACGGACAATAAAGTTTCTTTGAATCTTCACGACAGCAACATCCATGGGCGACACAAACAAACGTGTCGGGAGTGTGGAAGTTTTTCAAAGTGAGAGAAACAGACATAGCACAAGCTATCTGCAATATATGCAACGCTACAGTACTTCGCGGGGGAACTTTGGTAAAAAAATTTCAACACCACAAATTTAATCAGGCACTTGGAAAAGATACACACAGAGGAGCATGTCGAGTTTAAGAAACGCAGCGCGGAGAAAGAAAAAGAAAAGCAAACTCTGAAACAGATGCTAAAGCAAACAACTTTAGACGGTGCTCCTGAGAAGGCAAGGGGTGTACAGAAACAAGTATTTATTGCCCCTAACGTGATCGGATCGGTGATCGGTTTATTTAAACTCACTGATCGGTGATCGGCACAAAAATCGTGATCGTGTAAAGCCTAGTGTTTTCCTTTCTATGTTTATTGGCATAAAATCACATCTTTCTTATTTTAATCAGGTGGAGGCGACGCCACAGATGACCAGAGCTGTGCCCGTGGTTCCTGTGGCTCCCGTGGTTGCCAGCACCAAGCCAGAGGAGGCCAGCACCGTCCAGGAGGCAACACAGAAGATCAACTAAGCTAAGGAGGCTTTTCTTTCTTCTTCTGTTGCCTCTGACTGCTCCGCTCGTTCTACGCCTCGCACATGTGATTTGTGATCCATCATCAGTTAGTACTAGTAAAGATGCAGTGGCAGATCATGGCACTGGTATTAGATTAGCCAAGGTTCTGCATGGTTCTTTTCATCAACAATTTTAAACCGGTTACGGTTTAAAATTCCAGCACCAGCTGGCAACAGTGAGTCACTTCAGAAGAACAAAACTCCTCACTTTGACATGGATAATTCTGACGTAGAGTTTGTCAGTGCTGTGACCAATGAAGAGTGTAACTTCTCTCCCCATGATGTTGATGTTTGTTTAGACCTTAGCAAAAACTTGAAGATTCATTTGGACCGTGCGAGTTTTCCAATTTCTGATTGCAAAGGCCCATTAGGTTCGCCGTGTACAAATGAGAATTTAGAGGCTGATGGAAACTGCTTCTTCAGAGCCATCAGTCAAGCTGTGACTGGTTTATAGACACAGAAGTGGAAATTCAGGTTGCAGCAGATTGTTTACGATTAGATGTGTACACTTTTATCGATGGTCATGGGTTGAAGTACAGCTCTTGCAAGAAACAATTCTCACATTGTATATATTTATGGATGTATTTGTTTTATATGGAAGCAGTTACCATAATCCAAATTAAAATAAGAATATAATAACAGAAATGCTTTTTCATTTTAAGAACAAAGCTGCATTATTTGACTCATAATTAAAATCATTAATAAATATTGCTATATGCATTTTCATTTTCTTATTCGTGTCGCACCTTTTATGACACAATCAAAAAGAAAACTGAGGGCATTGCTTTTTAATTTTCGTGGTCCTGCCCTGCACAAGAGTTACCACAACTCGAAAACGAAATCGCAATCTCAAAGTAAGCGCGCGGCGCAGGAAAGTGACGTCAGCAGCTCTCCACCTGTGGGTATGGCGGTATGACGCCAAGTGTCATTTGCCTCCTGTTATGTGTAAATTCTAATGTTTGTGAATTTAATAAATGTATATATATACTGTATATTTAAAAACAAAAAAAAAAAAAAAAAAAAGGTATAGCGGTCTGACACCACTTTGCCATCGTTACTTTTCACGTCATTGAAGTTGCCGGTAAACAAGATTTAAATCGCCGAAAAACGTGGACCACTGACGGATCTCGTTGGTCGGACAGATTTGAGCATGGCGCACATTGACACAATTGTTCAAACCCTGCTGGATTTAGCTTCCCAGGTGGAGTTGAATAGTGTATCTGAATCTGATGCTCGGGACCGAGTTGAGCAGGTATTCTGCCGTCCCAGATACGGACGCAAACAAGGTTGCCCGAGCCAACCTGTTGTCAGTTATGGAACACCTTGATGCACCAGCACAACATCAAAGCTAAAGCTATTTGTTACATGGGTGGAGTAACAGCTGTTCGGCGTCGGCCACCAGTCCATCCGTCGAAGGATGCGAAGCAACAGATCAATCCGTCGACTGGTGGCAGATGCTGGTGCGAGATCTGTCAGTGGTCCACGTTTTTCGCCGATTTAAATCTCGATTACCGGCAACTTCAATGACGTGAAAGAAGTAACGATGGCAAAGTGGTGTCATACCGCCATACCTTTTTTTTCTTTTCTTTTCTTTTTAAATAAAAAAAAAAATAATATATATATATATATCTTTATTAAATTCACAAACATTAGAATTTACACATAACAGGAAGCAAATGACACTTGGCGTCATACCGCCATACCCACAGCGGAGGTGGAGTAACTCTTGTGCAGGGCAGGACCACGAAAATGAAAAAGCAATGCCCTCAGTTTTCTTTTTGATTGTGGCATAAAAGGTGCGACACGAATAAGAAAATGAAAATGCATATAGCAATATTTATTAATGATTTTAATTATGAGTCAAATAATGCAGTTTTGTTCTTAAAATGAAAAAGCATTCTGCTATTGCTTTTTCATTTTTGAATTTTACATTTCATATTGAATTTTGGTAACTCTTTGCTGGTGCATGTTTTGAAAATTAAATCTCAAATGTGTTTTCCTTTTTCATTTGAATTAAGTACAAGAATGAGCAGTCTTGCAGAAGAAAATGAAAATGCAGATTGAATGACTTATTAACCATTTTAATTATGAGTCAAATAATGCAGCTTTGTTCTTAAAATGAAAAAGCATTTCTGCTATTGCATTTTTATTTGGATTATGGTAACTATCTGCTTCCATAGTTACACTTGTGTTACAGAATAGTAAATGCTTCAGCAGAGTTTTATGAGGGTGTTTTTTTTTTTTGTTGAAAGTGAAAATGTTGTTTTGAAAATGACTGCTTACAGGTCCATCTGTTTACTCTAACCAAGCATTCAGAACGAGGTGTCCAACACCGGTTTCATTTTTCAGGAATTGTTGACTTTAAAGAATCACGTTAATGTTCATTAATTCATGGAAGTGAAGAATAATTAAAGTAAATCTTAAAGTAACCTTGTGCTTCTGTGTTTCTCAATGTTTCAACAACATAGTTAAGTTCTTTCACATGGCTACTTTTATTTAACAGCTCTTTGCACACACGACCTTCAGGTCAAAAAGTAAATTCAGTAAATAGCATCACCATAAGGATTGCGTAATAACAGAAACAAAGGAGTGCAGTAAATAACCGATATCCCTGTGTATTTTTAAAAGGAACACTAGAGATTTAACAAGACACAAAATAACAGGAGGTTCACAACAATTTAGTGTCCATTCTCTGGATAGGGTCAGGGGGAGGCGCACTGCAGTGGAATAAGTGTCCATCCTGTGGGGAGGGTCGGGTGGTTTAGAGAGATGCAGTGATGGCCTCTCTTAGGTGCAAATACAAGTTCACAGCCTGATACGGATCTGTTGGTGGAGCAAGATGGGACTCAGCCATAAAGATGATACAGAGTTCATAAATATCTGGATTACATAGTACAGCCAGCCGAAAGACACATTCATTTTTGCACAGTTGAATGTGTTCATCTTCAACAGGGGAGAGAAAATCTGTTGTCCGGTAAAGTTCAGGAACAGCATGCATCACATTAGGCCGACCGCTGGGGACGTTCAGGTTTCTTGATGGCCTGATGTTGTGTGCATTCCACACCTGTGCAGTGTCATCCAACTCATCCTGTAGAAAATGTATACATTTAGGAAGAGCTGTGCCAGCAGAACAGAAATAAAACACTAAATTACAGCATTCACACATGAGCAACCCCACCCTCTCCCTCCCTCCCTGTCTCTGTTCATCCCTCCCCTCCCCCCCCTCTTTCTCCCCATCTCTTATCCTCTCTGTTTCTACCCTTCTGTTCCATCTCTCTCCCCTTCCATCTCTGTTCCTTTCCCTTTTCTACCCCTTCTCTTTAGCATTCTTTTTCCTTTCCTCCCGTCTCTGTCTGTCTGTCTTCCCAACACCCCCTTTCCCGTTTCTGTCCTCCCTCCCCTCTCTCTCACTCACATACACATGCGCACAAAATGAAAATAAAACATTATTCATGAACTCACCTGTATGGAGGCCCATACAACAAAACTGCAGGAGACTTTTGTCCAGAAACTCGCCATCAAAATGCCCGTTGTCTCTGAGGTCTGATAACAAGGCTAACCAGAACTCCATGCACTGGCCACGCAGGAAACCCCACCAATATTCAATTCTTTGATTGGCGGTGCTGGCCCCCTCCAAGTAACTATCGAGGGTGTCGTCTGGTTGAACAGGGACGAGGAAACGCTGGAAGCCTCTAACATGGCCATTTTCGGTTCCAAGGTCGCCTCGAACAACTCTAGGGCACCCCCCAAAACGCTGTACCGCTTCTATGTAGCACCCTCCAATTACTTTTGGGTCACTACCTGTTGTGTAAGCATTGAGCCAGATTATTTTTCTTGAAAAGCCATCGATACATCCATTCACACAAATACCATATGGCTTCAGTTCATCATATGAGTCCAGGTGCCAGATGAAGTTGACAAGTTTGAGAAGTAATTCCTCCGTCTGAGACGCCCCGCTTGCCTTAATGACACTCCTCTTGGATCCAGCTCCTTCAAAACCAAACGCACAGACTCTTTTCTCACACGCAGTCCATTTTCTCTGCATTTAGCATACATCCACCTGTACCCGTGAAGCTGCCCGGGGTAATGTAGCTGGTTGCTAATGGATTCAAACAGGATCGCCAGGTCGGAATAGGCTTTGCGTGGCACGAGTCCCCTTGGAATGTACAGCTGCATCCCACTCTAGACTCATCAAACCCGACAAAGAAAACAAATCCTGAGTCACTAAATATTAAGAAGATGATTAAAAGGATTGGTATGTTTGATGTATGGAGGGATTTTCATCCATCCACTAAACAATTGACTTTTTACTCTCACCCTCATTCAGTTTACTCGAGGATCGATTATTTCTTTATGTTCTGAACAGACAGACACAGGGTTTTAGATTGTAGAATTGCTGTTAGCGACATATCAGATCACTCAGGTGTATATGTGAAAATAAATGTAGGTGTCCCACACAAAAACACTATTTGGAGACTCAACACCTCCCTATTAAATTACACCTGATTTGAAGATTACATTAGGAAAGAAATGAAGGAATATACAGACCTTAACGGTAGCACAGTGACGTCACAGAGTATTTTATGGGATGCTGGAAAAGCAGTATTGCGTGGGAAGATTATAAGTTGGGCATCACAAAGGAAAAAAGAAAAACTTAAACACCTTAACGACTTGACAAGTAAATTAGACTCACTGGAACGGAAGTATGTAGAGACTAACGACCCCACCTTATTGTAACAAATAACCGTAGTAAAATCAGAACTAGATAAGAAACTGAACGACCAGGAGGAACTTACACTTAAGTATATCAAACAAACCCACGATGAAAATGGACCCCGTGCTAAAAAACTCTTAGCCTGGAGACTTAAAAAACAACAGTCTGGAAGATCCATATATAAAGTAAAGGACCCGCTCACCAACCAGATGTGTTATAAGCCAGAAGCAATACATAAGTCTTTTGAATCATACTTCAGGAATTTATACACTCAACCCGAATTAGCAGAAGCAGTAACAGTCAATCAATTTTTTGAAATCCCTAGACCTGCCATCTATTGTCACAGAACAAAATAAGTGCTTAACTACAGAGATTACAAATGCAGAGGTCGACAAGGCAATTTCTAAACTGAAAACAAGCAAAGCAGCCGGGGGAGATGGACTACCAGCAGAATGGTATAAGACTTTTAGGGACTCTGTGACCCCACTGCTATTTATTAAATTGTTTTAACTATGTCTTAAAAGGTGGCGAGACCCCACCATCTTGGAAACAGGCCATATTATCTGTAATACTGAAACCAGGGAAAGCTAGGACAGATTGCAGCTCATACAGACCTATCTCAGTTTTAAACACTGATTATAAAATTTTCACTTCAATTATTGTCAACACACTAGAAAATATTATCCCTAACCTAATTGACACGGACCAGACAGGTTTTGTTAAAAATAGACAAACACAAGACAATGTTAGGCGAGCTATACATCTGTTCCATATAATGAGCAAAGGAAACACAATGTCCTTAGCAATTAGCTTTGACACAGAAAAAGCTTTTGACTCTGTTCTATGGGAATTTTTATACCTGGTCCTGCAATGTTTTGGCTTTCCCAGCAGGGGGATCACTGAGTTTGGAGGAATTGAGAAACCTCTGGGATGAATTGAAGATAGCAGAGGGAAAGGTTACAAAAAAGAAAAAAACAAACAAATATGCAATTCAGATCATCAAAGATCATGAAAGGTGTTTTTCATTTTGGAAAACTGAAGCAGAAGTCAGGGGCAGGAAACAAGTAAAAGAAAACAAAAACAAACGTGTGAACAGCGCTGGTCGCTGGAGCACAGGGGTGACAGAGATAACGGCAGAGGGTGCACACACTCACACACACTCCCCAGAGGAGGGAGAAAAGGAGCCGCTCACACACGAGCATTCAAATGCACCAAATCGTCTGTATCCTTCTCTTACAGGCCCGAGGGACCCTCTCCTGGACATGCCTGTCTTCCCTCCTCCCGCCTGCCCTCATCCAACGCTACCACCGTACAACCCTGCGCACTCCAGCACCGACGCCGCAGCGTCGCCACGTTCATCAGGACTGCCGTCAACCAAACGGCCAGCCTCATCACTGCTTTCAGACAAGGGCTGCTCCCCCAGATCGCCAAAGCAGTTAACAGAAGCTGCTGGGTGGGGATTGAAGATGCCCGGCTGACAGAGGTCCGACGTCATGCAGTGCACGCTGAGAGGCTTCTGCAGGAGGCCAGCGATGCAGAGGACAAGAAGATAAAGCGTGCCTCCCTCACCATGATGAAGCACCTCAGTGACACGGCGAGACGGCCCTACAGGAACAACGACAACCGACGAAGGGCGACTAGCGGAGACAGAGGCGAAAAGGGGGCGTGCCACATCTGCGGCCGAATGGGTCACTGGGCCAGAGAATGCCCTGACAAAGGAAGAACCATGCCCACCGCAGCCAAGAGAGTGATCGCGAGGGCCGGAAAAGAGGATCCAACTCAGAGCAGCTGAGGGGGGAGAGTGGAGTGCGGGACACGGCATGGACCCGGCGAGACGGACCCCCGGCCTACAGCGTCTTCGCAGGGAAGTGATGCACACACACACATGCAACACGCTTCTTGCAATGAAGAAATGCTTGCTGTCCCCTCTAACTTCCCTTTCCCCTGCAGACACGTACACTGATTCATATTCTGATGTTGATTATTCGGAAACGTATACTGATTTACATGTTGATGATGATTTTTCTTCTGACAATGATTTAGGTTCGACTGATTGCTCTCAGCCTGACGGTGAGACATGCATTGACACTGACACAGAGTTCGAGGTTGATTTACGTGACCAAATTTTGAGCACCATTGACAGGTTTAGAGCGTCGTCACGTGCCGCCTCCTCCCACATACACGTTGTATAAAGAAGCTGCTTTTGAGAAACTGCCGCGGGTCACTTTTAGAATCATGGGTAAAAATATCACGTTCCTAGCCGATAGCGGAGCAACATTGTCGCTCCTTCGTGCAGAAGAACTTCCCCAGTGTAAAAAAAAAAAGTGGGAGATATGTTTATTCTGTCGGAGCAGCTGGAACGAAGAAGAGAGAGCCTCTCACCACTCCACTTACTTGTATTGACTACGGCGACGAGACATGCACATTACAAAACCAAATTAAACACAGCTTTGTATTGTCAGAAGTGTGTCCGATGAATTTGTTGGGAAGAGATTTGCTTCTAGCCATGGGCATGAATCTCATCTCCACCCCCGACGGGTTGATTGTTGCCAGGTCGTTATCTTCCTCGACCTTGGCTCAAATTCCCAAGCCTCTCTTGCATGTCTATCAGTGGTTGCTTCCCCTCGAGGCCCCAGAAGAATTGATAGTGGCGGCTAACGATAAGGTGCCAGGTGATGCTCACTTCATGAAAGCTCCCAATTTGCACTGCACAGCCAGTGCAACTCGTGAAAGAAACAGTGTGTTTGAGAGTCAGTTTTTTTTTTTTTTTTTTTTTTTCCAAGCGTGAATGATGGCCTCTTTGTTTCTACGTTGTTTTGGGGCCCCCAACGATGCGTTGCCTCTGTTTCACTTACACCAGAGCAGAGTGCATTTCTTTTTTTTCTGTCCGTGGGTCTACCCCACACATTTCACTTTCCAAGAGTCCAGGCGATGAGTGGAAGGACCTAGGTCCGTTTTTGACGAAATGCCTGTCGACCAAAGACTGGCACCGAAAGGAGCGGGGACATTTTTACTCCCCCACCCTGAATGTGCATAAGACTGATTTTCCACTGGAAACACAGGCTCTTCGCTGTCTGCACCTGACAGAGACACGTGACAGCGAGCGCCACAACACGAGTTTTGCATGTTTCACTGACACATCGCAGCTGCCCGAGGACCTGAGTGAGGTTCCCTCCTCACTGTGGGCTGCTCACAAATACGATGTGGGACTGATCAAAGGTGCCGAACGGGTGAAGATCACACCCAAAAGTGATATTCGGCCCAACCAGCCGCAATATCCTCTGAAGCCAGAAGCTGTTGAAGGGATCACTCCTGTTTTTGATTCTCTTCTCGAAGCAGGTGTCACTGTCCCATGCCCCGACTCGCCAGTGCGCACGCCCATGTTCCCTGTAAAAAAGGCCAGAGTTCCTCCTCAACGTGATGACTGGAGGTTTGTTCAACATTTGAGAGCAGTTAACGCTGCTGTCCACGCCAGGGCACCGAACGTGCCCAACCCACACACAACTGCCTAGCAGAGCTAGACACAATTTTCTCCCCCCGACCTGACCTGACCTGACGAACCCCTTGCTAATGCTGATTTTGTTTTCTACGCAGATGGTTCAGCGTTCCGGGACGACAAAGGCGCCAACAGAGTTGGTGACGCAGTTGTCTCCGACTCGGAGGTCATCTGCTCTGACTCCCTTCCATGTCACCTCTCAGCACAAGGGGCAGAGCTGGTTGCGCTAACTGAAGCGTGTAGATTTGCAGAGGGCAAGTCTGTCACAATCTACACAGACTCCCGTTATGCGTTTGGTGTCGTTCATGACTTTGGGGCACTGTGGAAATGCAGGGACTTCCTCAAGTCAGACGGGAAGCCGGTGTTAAATCATGTGCTTATTGCTGACCTCTTGCGAGCCATACTTTTGCCCTCCCAAATAGCAGTGTGTAAATGTTCTGCTCACACTAACCTTCGTGACCCTGTTTCCCAAGGCAACGCCAGAGCTGACGCGGCAGCAAAGTCCGCTGCGAGGCAGCCTGCACCCTCGTCAGCCCCGATGATGACAGCCTCATTTGAGGAGGCTGATGCATCACTGGCTGAAATGCAGTCCCTCGCCACAGCGAAGGAGAAGGCCGCTTGGCGCTCCGCCGGCACATGCTGGGACCACGTTACTGACATTTGGGTGGGACCAAACGGTAACCCGTGTCTGCCAAAACATTTATTTTCACATTTCGCTAAATTGACGCACGGTTTAGACCATGTGTCAAAAGGGGGGATGTTGGAATTAATTAATCAATTTTGGTTCACTGGAGGGTTTTCAGTCGTAGCACAGAAGCATTGTGAAGCGTGTTTAATCTGCCAGTGGAGTTGTTACAACACCTCAGTTATTGCTTTTGCCACTTCGATCTCCAGCTGTGTATCGGGGAGCCCCTTCACATTTAGGCCATCCATGTTCAGCACAAACTCTTCTCACATTTCTTGCAGAGGAACCTCTTGTCCTGCCACTTTCCAGCGATGTCCGCTCAGAAACTTGTGAGGATGCCTTGCCTTGTCTTGCCATGTGAAAAATGATTTCCGAGTAGGGTTCCAGAGACATTTACAATGAACAATTAGCTTTTCTCCAACAACCAGTGAGCAAATCTGCAGCGCTCTGCCTGAGTCAACACGAGCCTCTAACTTGCTGATCTCGTACCTCCCTCCAAAGACCAGGGTAAAACGCACTGTTTTTTGTCTTTGTGTTTTAGTGATTTTATTTTTTGTTCTTCAAACTATAAAAATAGAATCAAGCCATTTTCAAATTTTCTTGTATTTAATATCACACAGTTAAAAGGAAAAATGTCTCATATTTCATATTTGTTTTTTTTTCATTGTAAAACAAACAAACAACAAATTAGAACAAATTATCGTCCGTTTTTGGTTTTTCAATCCAATGACCAAAACATACTCGGACCATAATGGACTTATTGGTGATTTTATTTATGAGTCAAATAATGCAGCCACGTTCTTAAAATGAAAAAGCATTTCTGCTGTTGCTTTTTCATTTGGATTATGGTAACTGTCTGCTTCCACACTCCAGTGGTTCTGCACATTAGTATAAATAGAGTGATTCTCTATCATGACATCACAGGACGGCGGCACACTGACTCATTCCATGAACCTGGACACTGATGATCCAGACTTTGGACCAGATGAGCCAACAGGCCACAGTGGAAACGGGTCAGAACATGGGACTGGCTGCTGAAAGTATACAGGTAGGTGGCGCTGTCATCCCAAGTTGTGTGGTGTGGAGGATCGGGGCCAAAGTTCCAGATGCTCACAGATGTGACTCTGGATTCAGGAGGAGTGTTTGAAGGCTGGACTCCCAACAGTGATTGGCTGCTGAGGACCTCTCAATCACAATCAGGTTTTTTAGTGGCTGTGAGATTGAAAGTGAGATTGCATTGTCCAGGGAGGAGGATAGCAGTCAGTCATGTTTCACCTCCAGTCAACACGCAGTGGTTCACATGAAGGTCCAAGAGGCCTACAGACCTACACAGAGTCTGGATGTGGCAGCACAGTGGCATCATTGTCTTTGTTGTGTTGTTTGGTCATTGTGATCCAATGTCATGTGAGAGAAGGACGAGTGCAGTTCTATTGGAGTGAGTTGCTTACAAATACAGATCGCACGATTTCTATCCCAATTGTTAAGTGGGAAAGAGACCTGTCTCTCCAGCCTCACTCTAATTTCTGGAGAACAATCTGCCTGAACACCTTTTCACTGATAAAACAACCTATTCTACAATTAATACATTTTAAAGTACTCCACAGGATCCACTACACCGGGCAGCGGATGTTTCAGATGGGCATGACCGCCTCTCAGACCTGCTCACACTGCACAGTTAATGTCCCAGATAATTACCTACACGCTGTATGGCATTGCCCACCAGTAAATAAATTCTGGCACGTAGTATGCAATGATCTATCAGCACAGGTTGGTTACAACATCACAGCCACTCCTTCTTTTTGTCTCTTAGGGGACCTCAGTGATATCAAATCAGATAAGGCAGAATCTCGCATGCTGATCACCTCCTTATCTATCGCTAAGAAAACTGGGCTGCTTTGCAGGTTGGTGGGGGGTCGGGGGTTGGGTGCCCCGGCGGGGGATGTCTACCACGCGGGGGGCTGGGCCTGATGGTTGGTGGGTGGTGCTCCGGGGGTGGTGCTCCGGGGGGGGGGTCCCTGGCTCTGGTCTGGGGGCCCCCTTGTTGGTGGGAGGGCTGGTCCGTCCCTGTGTCTGGGGACTGGCGCTGGATCGTACGCGGTGGGGTCGCATGCCTGGGGTGGGGCTGCGCGTTCGCCGGCTACCGCTCCTGTGTGCCCGGGTGCGGTGGGGGGCGGGCCCCCTTTGGCTCCTGGATCCCTGTGGTGTCCCCGGCCCCGATGTCGCTGAGGGGGCGCCCTGACCGGGAGTCCCCCCTGGTCACATAATAGGTGTTTTTTTTGTTTTGTTTTTTTTTCCCTAAATTTTTAAATTTGTGTCTTGGGTGGTCGCTGCCCGGCCTTCTGGCCTTAAGACCCTCTCCAATCTTAATAGCATTATAGACACTTAGGGCTTGGGGGGGTGGTTCGTGCACTGCGGCCGCCGCCCTGCTCAGCAGCAGTGTGGTTGCCCCAGGGCCTTACCACCCTTCCATTTTAAACGCACCATAGTTCAACACACCAGCAAGTGCACATATACACACACTGACACCCCTACACACAGTGGGGTCGGCCTGCTAGCGGGGGCGGGATCCGGCATCTTTCCCACTCTGGATGGGCCCTGTGCAGTCCGGTGCCCCTGGGGTGCGAGACCGGCTGGGCCTATGGGGACCTCGCCACTTGCGGCGGAGTCCCCCTTCCTCCAATCCTGGGACCGGGCCGCTGCCCGGGTGGTCCCCCTGCGCCGCTCGGGGGCGGCTGGGCGGCGACGACCCGAGACACGGGGGTCTGACAGTGGTGGGTGGTCGATGCGCCATACTGGGTCCGTAGGGGGGGGGCCTCTGGGTGCCCGGGCCTGCTTTGGGTACCGATCCTCCTGGTGGGTGAAGGGGCTGGGTCCTGTCATGGGGATGAGTCCGGTCTCGCTTGCCCTGTGGGCCCCCCGTCCAGAGAAAATCAGTGTGTAGTTCAAACTTTGTGCGTCTTTGTGTTCAGTTTTTCTGCTGTAGTTGTGCTTTTCTTTTCATTCCAGATGAATTCCACTCAATTTCCTTTTCAAACCTTGTAGGTGTTGAGTGAGCTGCAGTGCCCCCTGGCTGCAAGCTTCATACTGTGACTCTGCTGACCGAGGTAAAAAACCAACAAACTCTGACACTTTGCTGAGGACCTCCTGGAGGAGCTGAAGGTGCAGAACCTTCTCAGGCCTCTCTGAGGAGGAACTTGCGGCTGTCGGTCCTCTGCTGCCCCCTGCTGGTCACACAGGCCTCTTCCACCGCCGTTCGTCTGTTCAGCACATATTTAATTTTTTAATGGCTCTATAAACGTCACTGATGAGACGATTTTATGATTCCTGCAGTTAAAATTTTTTAATTCCAAATCTGCAAAGACCTTCTGATCAATGAAGACAGAGTTGATTAAAATGATTTCAAAATTGACCCGTTTGAGAAAAGCTGCACTGTGGCATTGTTTGCATGTTGTTTTAGCTCTCAGTGGCTTCATTTCGCATTTTTCTTAAAAGCTTCGTTTAGTGGTCCATTGTGGTCAATGGGACACTGAACATCCGCTTTGTGTGCCCGAGTTTTAAGAGGATCAGGTGCGGATATTTTAGCATTTAAATTATTATGGCTTATTAGCATAGGTACGTATTACCTCACCTGTCCGTTCTTTTTACAGTGCTTCCTGAACACCTCACCGGCACACTACAGCCGCCTGCTAGCACAAAGCTGTGCAGAGCATCCTCGTTGTTCTCCTCACCTGGAGGACGCTTGGTGATCAAGACCTGTGGCCCAAAACTCGGTCCTATAAGATAAGTGCAGGAACACTGCTGCTTCGCCCGCACTTGATTGTGCTAGCCGCCCTGTACAGACGGTCGACGGTGCATGTTGCTTCCGTCCCGCCTTGGTTTTACTTGTTGTTTTTCCTCGTTTGCTTACGTCGCCACTGCTGACCCTCAGACAGCAGACGTTACACTATCAAGTCGCCGGTCCAGCTACAGTGGTGTGTGTGTGTGTGTGTGTGTGTACGTACGTGCGTGCGTGCGTGTGTGTGTGTGTAATTGCATTGTTTGTTTGTTTTTCTTGCTATTTCAGTACATGTGACAGATTTTAGGGAACTTTTAGTAACCAACTGTTTATCTTTTCTTTTGTAGTCGCTGAGAGCTGCTGGTGGTGGCGGTGTCCCGGGTGGTGGGCCACTTCGAGTGCTGTGACCCGGGATTGTGGTTGTTTTCTTCTTCTTTTTTTGCACTTCACTTTCTTTGCAGGTGTGTCCCGTGTGAGTTGGGTGTTCCTTGTTTTCTTTGGGTCCTCCCCCGTTTGGCCCCCTCATCGGTAAGCCTCAGTTTCTACACCAAGAATAAGGAGCTCAGTAGCTCCGTTTTAAGTGTTGGGCTGTTTGTTCCTTTTATTTTTAAATGTTGAATAAAAGTTGGTTTGATATTTTAAACATTCTGAACCACGTCTCCTACTCCTTCCTCGTAGAACTTACCTGTGTGCCTAATTATTACTTTTGTGTTTAGTAGAACTCCCTGGGTGAAATTCCCAGGGTGGCGTTGTCGGTTCCTTTTCATTTTGTTAAATTCCCAATATTAAATCTTGCTATATCAGATAGCCATAACCACTCTCATCGCCACAGGATATTTGAGTCAACTGAGTCAAACTGTCGTGTCTACTTCCCAGTCTCAATAAAAATGTTCACTACTGCTTTGTGCGAGCTTCTTAAATGGAGGTTTGTCGGGTTTTTCCCTTTTTAGAAGCAAGCCACATATTTTGTGTCTTTCCACCACAAGACATTGGCTTTTGTCACTCTCTTCGTCGTATTGGGGAAAAAGTGGCATATCGGACTTTCCCGCCGCGAGTCGCTCGTCAACATACTGCTGTGAAAGAGGGGTGACGTCACAGAAAGCGAGGTGCATTTAGGTGCTGCTGCTTAAAACTAAAAGATTTTCCTGTGCAAATATTCATTTGACAGACGTAAACGTAGTGAAATATGACTTCAATTTAAGTTTGTTTTAGTTTGTTTTTATAAACACACAAAACAGTTTGAGTTAGTTATCGTTTTTGAAAAAAGTTCTTGACTTCTACTTTAGAGATATTGATGACGAGTTGTTGTGTATAAACGGTGTGACTGTGGTTCGGCAAGCGATGGTGCTGTCTGTACATAGCTTAGCAAACGGCTAGCGCTAGCACCCCCTTTCAATGCCAGAGTGAAAAGATCCACACGGAGTGTTATGACCCACGGGTGGGTCTAGGTGCCTCTATCTTTGTGTCTGTGTGTGAGAGAGAGAGTGGATGACGCCTTGCAGTTGCGGTCCTGGATGTTGGCTGCTGATTGGACGCGCCACGGCTGACAAGGAGAAGCAGTCGAGCCGGCCTGACGGTCGTCCCTCCTCCGCTCCCAACTCTGCAGTTAGTCACTTCTGAAATGGTGTTAGAGCACGCAGCCGTAGGTAGTGATGGCCGATCGAGGCTTTGTTGAAGCTTCGACACTTGTTTCAAAAAATGGTTCATTACTCGAGGCTTCAATGAGACAGTGCTCGAGGAGGTCATCTAGTGCTCAATAAAATGAAGTGCAATGGAAACGTGTTCATTGTTTCATAGGTTGTTTGGGATTTGATTCGCCATGCATTCTTGTTGGACAACACTACATGCTTGTATGGTTCAATGCTGACACAATAAAATAAAAATGAAAAATAAAGACAATGTCTCTTTTTTGGCACGACTGATTGTAGTAGACTATAGCTCTTATACTTAGCCTGACAGTTTGTGCAATGAATTATATTATATCCTAAACAAGACTAAATAGCCCATAGTTTAAAAATATGTTCAATAGTAAGTGTTCAGTGGGTCAGATGTCAAATGTGATCTATTTAAAATGTACAATAGATGAGCTAAATAACACATATATAATACACATTGATGGGAATTGAACCGTCGCCTCAGTCTTGCAAGTCCAAGATTGTCATAATGTACCACAAACCCAAATCACACTCCCTTTTTTCATCTAAGCTGTTTGAGTAGCGTTAGCACACCGTGATTCCTCATCAACTACAGGCCTACACTTCAAATAATTATGAGAAAAATCCAACGTAAAGAGAGCACTTCCATTAGGAAATAGTCAACATGAAATTTCGTCTTCTACTGACACCTGCTGGTCAAATTGAATAGTTGCAAATATTGTGAAGAAGTTGTCATCTAATTCTAATCCTAAACAATATGGCCATTCGAAGTCAAGTATTAAGACAATTAATCAGGTTTGTACTGCTTGATTGAACACATTCATCCCGTTCCAGTGCACTAAAACCCACTTCCCTTCAGGACCGTGTCAGCGAAGCCAAAACTTCCTTGAGTGACGCTGTTTCCCAGCATGCAATGCGAGCTAGCGATTCACAATACTATTTCGTCACAAACATGGATGTAAAAAAGAAAAAGGGACGAAAAATGAAACTTCAGGAACACCAACCATTGCAATACAAGCAGAACTGGGCCGAAGTTTTATATAAGTTTTATATTATGTACACCATAATACAGCCTTCTGGTGGACAAGCCCTACTATTTAAGGCGTGTCCTCCTATGGCACTTCCGTGGGTGGAAGCTCATCGTAGAGGTCACGTGCTGGTTGTGCGTCTCTCTACCGATTACCTCGGGGGGAGGTCTGAGACGAGATCGTTGCCCTTGCAGGGGATGTGATTCAGGTGATTATATGGAAAACATAGGTCAATGTGGTCAGTCGTAACAAGAGAAGCTTGCTAGCGGAAATAATGCACTACAAGTGAATGTCACACATTTTTTTTGTTTTGTATGAGCATTTAAAAAACAACATAATAATAATATGGATTTTGACCATGTATGTTTTGGAGTTCAATGAAAGAGGTTTATGTATATATATATATATATATATATATATATACATATATGTGCGAGTGTGTGTGTGTAACTTGTGTGTGTGTGTAACTAACTTATCTATTTCTATCCATCTATCAAACTTACTATCTAGGGATCTATCTACTACTAACTCTCAAAAAACTAACAGACAACCAAGAGCAACAAAACCAACCTACTGCAATTCGTATATTTTAGTGTGTGTATGTGTGTGTGTGTGTGTGGGGGGGCACAGTGAGCACAGTGATGGTTCCAAAGCATAAAGTGTATCTTCAGTCTCGATTGTATGTGTGGGAGTCCCTCGGGTTCAGCCCAGCTGATTTAGTGTTCGGTGAGAGGACCCTCGCGTCTGTTAAGGGGTAAGTGGCTTTCCGATGTTAAATGAGTAGAGAATAATGTGTTAGATTACGTCATTTTTTTTCGTGAATGCTTGTATCGTGCTTGTGAAACTGCTCACAAAACTGTTGTCGCCAGCCAGTCTAAAATGAAGCGGCAGTTTGACAAGAAAGCTGTGGCTCGAGTTTTTGAGACAGGCGACCAAGTGTTGGTATTGTTGCCGTTACCCGGTTCCCGTTTGCAGGCTAATTTTTCTGGTCCGTATGTCGTGGAGCGCAAACTTTCCGATACAGATTATGTAATGCACACTCCTGATAGAAAACGATCGTCCCGCATCTGCCACGTCAAAATGTTGAAAAGTTCCGCCCGGTTCACACTGGACGTGGAAGCGCCGAGCGCTTCCATTCAGCGCCCATGTTAATCAATGAGTGCGTTTACATGCAGAGCTTAATCGGACTAAGCAATAATTCTGTTTTCTCGTCCAATCGGAGTTCTCACCTTGGTCCCCGTATCCATGCAGCTGAAAAATTCAAATTATTGACGGGAACGTGTCCTCCTCCCAACACTAGGGGGTGGAGTGAGTCTTTTCAGCCGGTCAGCTGCTTTCGGTTGACATATTAAATCTATTATGATATGGAACGATAGTTCATAATGTACGTGTTACTTGCTTTGCAGATAAGGTGTACCCTATTTCTTGTGCTCCTGGTTATTTTAAAAGGCAGACAAGAACGTTGTTTGCTGTTGGAGGGCTACAACAACACTTCGATGCTACGCTTTGTGCCGTCGCTACGGACCCCAAACTCTCGTTCTTGTTGGATTCGGGTTCGGAGCAGACTGGTGGGAGAGTTTGTGTACAGGTTTTGCAAAGGAACGGTGTCTTCAGTTATACACACGCTCATTAAAGTGCCGACCGTGGAGGAAGCTCGTGCCGCTGCACGCCGTTTCCAGCAGAATAACAGCAAAATAACCAAAATAAAAACAAATCAGGAAAACATGTCTTTGCTGTGCTTTTATTTACAAAGTTAAAATTCTTCTAACTTACAAAAAATGTGAACGAAAAGGTAGAAATATAAATACGAAGGAATACGTATTTGTTCAGGGGTGCGCAAAGCCGGAGCCCTGCATTTGCTGCGCTACCCTTTTTAAAAAGGTCTCCGTTGCGCGTTATTTTAATATGTCCATCTCTTTTAGAAGAGAAAGCATCGCCCCGGTCTCATCCTCTCTCCAAATGTCAACATTCTTATTCGCGTTTGCCAGGTTGTTTCGCGCCGTCTGTTTTGTTAGACGACGTAGTTGTGCGGTCATGAGTTGCGAGAGCGAGGCGTGGCGCATGCGCACTCGCATTGTCCAGTTAATAGTCCGATTAAGGCGTATACATGGCAGAGAAATTTGAATTCCAATCGCATTATCTGGGTGTCTCAATCGGAGTTCTCCGATTCCAATCGGAGTTCTCAAACTCCAATCATAATCGGAGTAAGGTGTTTACACGCACGTGAGTACTCCGATCATAATCGGACTAAGGCAGTAATTCGATTTTCTCTAGTGCCATGTAAAGGCACTGAATGTAGTGGTTCAGACCAGACGCGAACAGGCGCGCGGCTCGTGCCATTCATTTCAATGGAAGCGGAAGCGCGGCGAAGCGGAGCGCCGACGAATTTCGCGAGCGAGGCTCCAACTGGTTCACACCAGACGCGAACAGCTCCGCGACGGTCGACAAGCGCTTCTGCTCAGCTGCAGTCTTTTTTTCACTCCCACTTGAGCTTCTTATTTTTTTCTTTAAAAAAAATTTAATAAAAAAAATCATTTTCATCATCGGCCCCCCTCACCCCGTAGCCAGCCTGCTCCGTAGCTTACTTTTGTGTGTGTAAATAAATAGAAACACACAAGACAAGACCTCTTTCATAATGATCATTGACCGGCTTCTCTAGGATCAAACAGACGTATTTTGATCAAGTCTTCCTCTGTGTGTGTGTGTGTGTGTGTGTGTGTGTGTGTGTGTGTGTGTGTGTGTGTGTGATCGAATTTATCGTTCGCTTTTTATTTTGAAATGAGTTTATGTTGAAAATTCACCGGATTTTCTCGTTTTTTTATTGAGTGACTTCCTGTACTATTGACGAGGATTGCTCGCGGCTCGCGCACTAAATAGAGCAGACGCCGAAACAACAAATGCATGCCGCGAGCCGCGCGCCTGTTCGCGTCTACTGTGAACCACCACATTGATTAACGTGGGCGCCGAATGGAAGCGCTCATTAAATAAAGAGATCCTGCAGGGTCCCAATTTGACAAGTACACTGCCAGGTTTGCTGCTTCGTTTTCGCCAAGGCCCTGTAGCATTCATGACTGACATTGAGGGAACGGAAGAGTTTCCAACCGGGATGTAAACTTCTTACGCTTCCTCTGGTGGCCAGATGGGGACTTTACAAAGGACCTACAAGAGCACAGGATGCTGGTCCACATCTTTGGGGCAGTGTCATCCCCAAGCTGTGCTTCATTCGACGACAATCAGCATGACTTCCCAGCCGAGGTTATAAACACTGTTTGTCAAAATTTCTATGTGGATGATTGTCTAAAGGCCGTCAGCACGGTGGAACAAGCAATACATCTGTACCAGCAGCTAACAGACCCGTGCGGTAGAGGTGGATTTAAGCTCAATAAGTGGGTGAGCAATCATCGCTCGGTGCTGGCCGCCATTCCTGAAGAGCAGAGAGCTAAAGAGGTAAAAACACTTAACCTTGACAGAGACCAGCTCCCTATGGAGAGGGCCCTTGGAGCTCAGTGGGATGTACAGCAAGATACATTCACATTCAGCATCAGAACCAAGCTGGGATGGGATGAGGAAATCCCTCAGGTCATGGTACATCCCATATATAGTTTTTCAAGCGCCAAACTACAACAAAGGAACTCATCTATAACAAATCTACAACCTTGTAAGGGCAAAACCTACTTGTTTTAATTCTGATTAATAAACTAAAGCTTATTCGATTATCATTATGTTGTTTTTTTTAAACGCTCATACAAAACAAAAAAAGTGGAGGGAGAGTAGTCTGAATCGGGTTCTGGAGCATTGCTCTACCTCATCCATCGCACTCATGAGCGTCACATCCACTTGTAGTGCATCATTTCCGCCAGCAAGCTTCTCCTGTTAGACCTTCCCCGAGGTGGTTGGTGGGGTGACGAGCACCCAGCACGTGACCTCTACGATGAGCTTCTACCCACGGAAGTGCCATAGGAAGACACTGGTTAAATAGTATGACTTGTCCACCAGAAGGCTGTATTATGGTGTACATAATATAAAACTTCGGCCCAGTTCTGCTTGTATTGCAATGGTTGCTGTTCCTGAAGTTTCATTTTTCGTCCCTTTTTATTTTTTACATCCATGTTTGTGATGGAATAGTATTGTGAATCGCTAGCTCGCATTGCATGCTGGGAAACAGCGTCACTCAAGGAAGTTTTTTGGCTTCGCTGACACGGTGCTGAAGGGAAGTGGGTTTTAGTGCACTGGACCGGGATGAATGTGTTCAATCAAGCAGTACAAACCTGATTAATTGTCTTAATACTTGACTTGGAATGGCCATATTGTTTAGGATTAGAATTAGATGACAACTTGTTCACAATATTTGCAACTATTCAATTTGACCAGCAGGTGTCAGTAGAAGACGAAATTTCATGTTGACTATTTCCTAATGGAAGTGCTCTCTTTACGTTGGATTTTTCTCATAATTATTTGAAGTGTAGGCCTGTATCTGCACACAATTTGGAATTCGTCCCAGCGCCCTGAGCTGTAAATTTGGACGGTGTAAAATGAAAATGGCCATCTGCAGCAGAATGAAAGTGAGATTGCATTGTCCAGGTAGGAGGACAGCAGTCAGTCATGTTTCACCTCCAGTCAACACGCAGTGGTTCACATGAAGGTCCAAGAGGCCTACAGACCTACACTGAGTCTGGACGTGGCAGTACAGTTGGATCATTGTCTTTGTTGTGTTGTTTGGTCATTGTGATCCAATGTAATGTGAGAGAAGGACGAGTGCAGTTATATTGGAGTGAGTTTTTTAGAGTGTAATAGAAGTTATAATGCAGAGTCTGTTTTTATGAAATGTTCTATCACCTGGCATCCATCCATCCATCCATCCATCCATCCATCCATCCATCCATCTTCTACTGCCGTATCCGGAGTCAGGTCTCGGGGGCAGCAGCCTCAGCAGAGACCCCCAGACTTCCCTGGACCCAGTCACCTCCTCCAGCTCCTCCAGTGGGACCCCAAGGCTTCCCAGTCCAGCCCAGAGACCTGGTCAACACCACTCTGACTCCCTGAGTCCCTGCTGCTCAGGTGAGGCTTCAAAGATCTGGCTGCACCTGATTGGACGGTCGTGGAGGATCTCCTTGGTCTTCTTGGTCTCCAGCTGTTTGACCTCATGCTCTCTGTTGACCTCCTCACTCAGTCCCTCAGTGATGTAGAGCTCAGTGTAGATGCTGTTGAGGAGAGTTTGACTTCCTGCTTCTTCACCTTCAGTCACACGTTCACATCTCCTCTCCAGACTGATCTTCTGCTGCTGTAGAAGCTCCTGCAGACCACCAACCTCTGGAGCTGAGAGAAGGTTGGAGAAGAAAACATCAGTGTGACAGTGTGAGCATCATTTTCTGTCCACGACTTGAAGCTGAAAGCATCCAAACTCCATTTTTCAGCTGATGTGGTGAAGCTGCTGTTGTCTGACTGTTTGCTCTAAATGTCCTCCAGTGGATCTTCTCACTGGAGGTCCTGACCACGGTTATAATAGTTAACGAAAACGAACAAAATAACGAAAACTTCAATTGAAAAAAACAATTGTCACGTTGCCAGGGGTTAGGATTTTGGTACCTGCCTCGTTGGGGTTCGAAGCGAGCAGAGCTGAGACCATAAGGGTGACGTAGCAACGTTCAGGACACTGATTGGCCAAAGGCAGTCTATCACGAAAGACCAAAACCGCCATTTTTAAATGCCTCGCGTGTGGATTTTTACATTAACACGTATTAAAAACTGAAAAGCTTATGAAACTGTACCATGGGTGAACAAAGAACTACAGACGTTTCTGTTCTCTGTGGCCGAAGAAAAAGCACAATGCAGACAGTTGTGCAGAAAGTTTAGTGTTAGCTAAAATATCGGGCACACAGACGTACTTATTATGTATACATTTCTTTCCATTGCAACAGGTCACTACAAGATCTGCAATCCATTACCTAGAATTGTTTTTCCTTAAAGTGATGTACAGGATTACTAATCTGACTTTGATGGGCAAATTTGACAACAGAATACAATTATGAAGCACTAAAACACAGGACCACAAAACAATTAAATGCATGATGAAATAATGATATGCTTTGTTAAATAAAATAAAATGGCATTTTCAACTAAGTAATAAAATAGTCGGTGGTGCAGTGGTTAGCGCTGCTGCCTCACAGCAAGAAGGTCGTGGGTTCGATTCTGGGGCCTGGACCTGGGACCTTTCTGTGTGGAGTTTGCATGTTCTCCCTGTGTCTGCGCGAGTTCTCTCCGGCTTCCTCCCACACTCCAAAAACATGCACGTGAGGTCAATTGAACATTCTAAATTGTCCGTAGGTGTGCATGTGAGTGTGAATGGTTGTTTGTCTCTATGTGGCCCTGCGATGAACTGGCGACTTGTCCAGGGTGTCACCCTGCCTTCGCCCTAAGACAGCTGGGATAGGCTCCAGCAGACCCCCGTGACCCTGAATAGGAATAAGCGGGTATAGAAGATGAATGAATGAAATCTTTATTGAATGAATGACACATTTTATTTCACTCGTGGTTTATGTAATTATTATTTTTTGCTCCATAGCTTTCTTGATTCAGCATTACATGTTAAGCGTGATGAATTGCATGAAAAGAGAGAGCACTCGCTGATAAATTAACATGGTGTGCTGTTTAATTCCATGAGAACGACAAAATATTTGCAGATTTGTGTTAGCTACACACATCGACAGGTGCAAGAGAAAGGGAGGAACTTTCAAGATCGTTGAGTTTTTGTTTTTTATTTTTCTTTACTTCTGATGAAATAAATAGACCAATCATTTCATTCCTTTGTCTGCTTTCCAAAGAGGTTATTAATTAAAAAATATGTGTGGCAGTACTGTTATGGTCCATAGAGAGTTGCTTCAAAGAATTATCATTTATTATTCAGTGGCACATTGCTCACTTGATACACAAATAATAGTATATTATTATAATAATACTATTTTATTAATGTAATAATAATAATAATAATAATAATAATAATAATAATAATAATAATAATAATAATAATCATCATCATCATCATCATCATCATCATTATTATTTCTAAAATTTCGTCAGTTGTTCCGTAAAAAATACATTGATTTCCATGTTGAATTTTGTACGGTTCGTGAGCGCACGTCTGTCAGTGAAGGTCTCCACACTGACACAACTGCGCATGCTCTATTATCCCATCAATGCGGAAGTCAAAAAGTTTTTGGGAGCCATGCGCTGGGTGAGCAACTTCATTGAAAGGAATGGGACGCCATCTTGGACTCTGGGGGCTTGCCGCACTGTCACGCAGGTTGTGACGTTGCGGGCCGGCGACGCCGACAGGTATGACGTGAATGATTGACAGCTACCATTCGTTCCCGTTAGCGAGAGGATTAAAAACAGACACCATAATGGCATCAAAAAGGAGTTATCCCAGCAGTGCGGAAAAACGGAAGGAAAAGAAAACTGATCAAGAAAAACTTGCAAAGGGGAAAGGTAAGTTATTTGTTTGTGATGTGGGCTGGAGAGGTGGAGGGGAAACGCTGTTGTCGCCCCCCCCCCCCTCCAGTTTGTTTATTTGTCCTGCTAGCTAGCTAGCGTCGGATAAATGTTAGCTGGCTGGCTAATATTTGTTCGTCACGAATCAGCGTTTTTGTTTGTTTTATGAAAGTTGACCATGTCCTGCCAAGTTGGCCTATCCTGCCATGGGAATGAGTGATTGACTCCACACCCGTTTATTCACATTCTAACAGAGAGGGAGGGAGTGAAGGAGGGCATGTTGTTGTTGTAGTCAGTCCCCTGTTATCGTTCAGTGGAAGTTGTCTCTCACATATTTGACTCTTAATGTTATTTTAGCCTTAACTTAGGATGAATTTACTAAGCTTAGTTTGTATTTTGTAGGCCCTTAATTAGAGATGTGCTACTGTTTTAGAATTCAAAGAAATATTTTATGGAAATACTTTATTTGGCATGGTGTTGACTATTTTAGACTGTTGTGGCAGTGGGTCATTTATCTTAGTTTTATTACTTTAACTAATACAGTGTGTAAAGTAATGCCAAAAACTCTTAAAAATGACAGTTTTGTAATTGGGTAAAAGCTTTAAAGGGACACTGCAACCATAATGTTTAATTTAAAAACAAATTCATTTTTAATTTTCCTATATTACTGCAACATCACTGTAATAATAAAATAGGAAAATGCGCTTCTGATCTGTTTTGCTTGATGATCTAATGAGCTTTGTCTCTGCAGGAGCAATTCTAAAATATGTTGGCGCTCCAGACATTGAGCCAGAGGGATCTCCCGAACATCCTGACCAGGAAGCTCCAGGACCAACACGTTCCTCAGAACCTCCTTCTGTCCAGGTGAATAATGTGTGTTATTCTTAGTAGCTAAGCTGATAAGTGTGGGACGAAACTAAGGCAATTAAGCATTATTTTGATTGTTGGTTTGCGTTTTAGTGTTGCACTTGTTGGTTTGTTGGATTTTCTTATTTAAAGTAAGCATTTTTTTTTAATGAATACTTAATCTGTTGTATTTATTGACATATAGAGGATTCTTTTCCTAGTATTATAGTGTTTGTTTGTTTTTAAATCAGTTTAACTTGCTTGAGTTGCTCAACTGAAGATGTTTAATTTTACCTGTAGCCTGTTTTGCTCAGGAGGTGTAATAGATTGTGGAATCTTAGTAGACCTTAGTAGACGCACGCTGCTGGGAGTGGCAACAATCAGCTCCGATGACCGTGGTGCTTGTAAATAAGGCAAATGCGCCATCTAGTGGGATGCAGCATGTTTATTCGTGTTGGAGCAATGACAAGTACTACTAACAAAACAAAAGATGCACAGGGTAAAAAAAAAAAAATCATAAACTCTTCTTAGATCTCTTATAGATTATTGATAATAGCATTTTAATTGATTTCAAACCTTTTCAAAAGATCTTTTGCCAATAGCACACCCAAATATTTGATAACCTTGGCATTCCATTTGATTTTATATTTTCCTCTAATTTCTCGGCCTGGATGATAATTCAGCGTGAGAATTTGAGTGTTTGCTATGTTTAACTTGTTGCCTGTGTATTTACCATAGGTTTCTATTATCAACATGAAATGAGGTAAGGTTCTGTCCGAGTCTTAGAGAACCAAAATAATATCATCAGCAAAAAGCCCTGTTAGATGTCCCTGCTCTCCTATATGTATTCCTTTTAGATTGTTACTTTGTCTGATCATTTGTGCCAGCGGCTCAATGAACATAGCAAACAATGTAGCGCATAGGCAACATCCTTGAGGAGTACCATTAATCTTTATCCTTGCCATAGGTTCTTGGTAGAGACCTTGAATACACTGTATTAACTTTTCTTGGAACCCCAGTTTCCCAAGAACTTGATACAGAAATCTCCAATTCACACAGCCAAGGCTCACCAGTAACAGCTCGCAGGCCCTGCTTGTGGATCTGATCTATTATGTATAGGACCCGTCTAATGTCTTCTTGAGTCTGCCTACCTGTTAAAAAAGCTGACTGATTGGAAGTCCATCTCGTCCCCTTAAATTTCAAAGCGTAACAAACCTGTGTAGCCCGAGGAATTTTATTATAGTTTATTTCCTAGGGTGCAACTCCCCAGGTGGCGTTGTCAGGCAACCCCCCCCCCATTTTCCTTTATACCCACCATCAGAATTGTCTTGTCTCATGGTTATCTTTAAGATAACCATTATCTTATCTTTTAAGATAACCATGAGCACAAGAAATAGGGTACAGCTTATCTGCAAAGTAAGTAACACGTACATTATGAACTATCATTCTATATCATAATGATGTAATATGTCAACCGAAAGCAGCTGACCAGCTGAAAAGGCTCACTCCACCCCCTACTGTTGGGAGGAGGACACGTTCCCGTCAGTAATTCAAATTTCTCAGCTGCATGTATAGGGGGACAAGGTGAGAACTCCGATTGGACGAGAAAACCAAATTATTGCTTAGTCCGATTAAGCTCTGCATGTAAACGCACTGATTACACCTGCGCCAGAGTGCAGAGTGAAAGCAGCTCTTTTAAAAAGAAGCGCAGGCTGGAGTCAGCACTCTGTCCTCTGGCGTGTCCACGCTGAGAACTCTGTCCTTCGCAGTTCTTAGCATTTCGGCTAGCAATCCCAGAGCGGGCTGGGCCATAAGCACAGCCGGAGGAGGAACCCTGGCGGGTGCCCGTTCATCGGGAGGTGGCGCTGTGTGTGCGTGATCGTTGTGCATTCACCGCTTGGCTGTTAAAGCCGCAGCCCCCCCCCCCCCTCCTCTGGCGCTTGGCGGGGAGGCTGCCTTGCAGTTGAACACCGGTGCGCCGAGACGGGTACTGGAAGGACCCTGGTCTCAACCCCCTGCCTGGGTGCAGTCGCTCCGTCTTCCTCTGTTTTCTCCATTCCCCTCTGTTACTGTTGCTGCGGCGATGTCCTCGCAATCAATTGCCGCACCAGTCTAGCCGGGTAACAGCGGTGTCACCACCACAACGCGGACACTTTTCCTTTGATTTTGGTTTATTTGGTTTAGACAATTCAGTTTGTCTGTTTCTTTTGTTAGCGTAACCACTTTCTTTGGTTGGTTTTCTTTTCTTTGTTTTGTTGTGAAATTTTGGTGAAACTTTGGGTTTTCTATTGAGTAGCGATTTTGTTATAGTTTGATTTCCTTTTTTAGTTCATTAATATCTTGTTCCCCAGTGATCGTTACCTTTTTGTTTTGGGTTTTGGTCCTGTGTGTGTGTGTGTGTGTGTGTGTGTGTGTGTGTGCGTGTGTGTGTGTGTGTGTGCGTGTGTGTGTGTGCGTGTGTGTGTGTGCGTGTGTGTGTGCGCGTGCGTGCGTGCGTGCGTGCGTGCGCGCGAAGAATAAATAAAAGTTTTCCTTTCGTTCTAACTGTTTAACGCTTGCCTGGGTGTCTCAAGGTATTAGTATGTTAATTTTGTTCTCTTTTCTTTAGGACAGGAGTTGGCATAGCGTGAATTTTGGTTTGTAGTGATTCCCTTAGCTTTGTTTATTCCCTTTTTTGAGTTTTCTTTGGTTTCTTTGGTCCTGTTCCCCTTATTTTCTAATGTTGAACAGTATTTTTGGTATGGTACTTATTTCCTTGACACTCAGGCAGCTAAACCTGGTCTATTTTAAATTGTTGTCAAATAAAGCTGTTTCATTGGAAGACCATCTCGTCCCCTTAAATTTCAAAGCGTAACAAACCTGTGTAGCCCGAGGAATTTTATTATAGTTTATTTCCTAGGGTGCAACTCCCCAGGTGGCGTTGTCAGGCAACCCCCCCCACCCCCCCCAATTTTCCTTTATACCCACCATCTGAATTGTCTCCACCTCCGCCAGACCCTCCCCCTCGCCACATCTAGTCTTTTATTGATAGGCTGCCCTCGCTATTAACCTCCCTCTCATCACAGCTTTAATTGTGTCCCACAGTATGGTAGTGTCTACTGGACTATCTATGTTCTCCTCCATACCCACATTTAATCTCCAAAGTGTGTTTTTCTTCCTCTTATTTAGACAAATAATAAGGTAATTAATACTGTGTCAGTACAAGTCAGTCGTTCCTATTTTACATTCCTCTATTCTGTATCTGTCTGTAATGTTAATAAAAAAAAATAGTCCTCTGTAACGGGTGGAGGTCCCTCCAAACATCAAACATCCCGAGTTCGGCTAGAGAGACGTTGACAAGTTTCGGCAGGCGGGTCTGACTTCTGTTGCCATTAGTTGTGTCAAGTTTAGCTTTTAAATCATGTTGATTTAGCTCTTGCTGAGAGAGATGTGTTTCCTGTAGATCAGGCATGGCCAAACTATGGCGTGTCTCTGTCTGGCCCGCGTGAAGGCAGTCAAAAATCTAACCTAACTTAGAAATGACACTTGAACCTGCAATGAGTATTTTAGTCGTTCTAAATGAGTCCAACGTTAGAAAAAAAGGAGCGACCCGGACTTCCCACAGTCTCTTTTCTATTAACATGGGAATTCAATTTTAATAATTTGTCAACTAAAAACACCGGTCATACTAGAACATCCCAACCAGCTTTCTTCCCTTTATTCTCTGAATTTAATCAAAGAATCTTTGAAACTCTTGTAGCTTTTCTCTGGCTCGTGTCGCTGCTGATGCGTAGCCCCTCCAGGATCCCTCCTTGCACTGCCACTCCGTCGTAGTGCGGGGCACCGAGTGCCGCAGGCCCCTCCGCACCCGTCGCCACTGCCGTCTTCTCCGCCAGGCGCGTCTCGCCAATTCCTCCTTTACCTCCTCTGCGCTGTTGTAGGTTCGAGTTCCCGTATCCCAGTGGGTCCTCATCTTGGTGAATGGCGTCTGGAACCAGATGCCCTTCTCCTTCAGGATTCTTTTAGCAGTGTTGTACTCCTTTCTCTTTTGGACCATCTCTGTCGCGTAATCGTGATGGAATGACGGTACTTTCTTCCCCAGTTCTATTTTCTTTGTCCATAGCTCTCTCAGGACCCTCTCTTTGGTAGTAAATTCCAGAAAGTTAACAATGATGGGTCTCGGTTGGGCACCGTCCGCTGGTTTCTGTGCAAGTGAGCGGTGTGCTCTCTGAATTTGGAAATTAAAATCTGCTGGCAGGTGCAGTTCGCTTTTCAGCAGGTCTTCCACAAACTTGGCCACAGATTCTCCCTCCTCTCCTTCAGTGACTCCATAGATACGTAGGTTGTTTCTCCTCGGCCTGGACTCCAGGTCAGTTAACTTGTCCTGAAGAGCTTTTTGTTCTCTCAGTGATATGACCAGAGCGTCATTAGCTTCCTGTACCCAACGTTCTAGCTTTTCAATCCGCGACTCAGCCTCGTTGATTTTGCCGGTCTGGAGCTCCTGTCGAGTCAAGTCGTCCAAGTCTTTTTCCACGTTGTTCCTCAGTGTTTCTCCAAACGTGCAAAGGACTTCTTTTGATTCAATTTTTAAATCCCGTATCTCCTTGCCAATAATTTCTATGTCCGAGGCCTTTTTTGCGTCGTTAGTCACGAGGAGTTCGTTTCGCCATCTCCCTCTGTTTCAGAGCAAGCTGGTAGTTCCGCCATATTGTCTGTTACCATGTTTCTGTTTTGGTTGAATCAAGTTTTCCTTCCCATTCCAACGTTCCCCTGATCACTTTGTAGTTAATATGATATCTGACAATAGTTATTCAAGTTTTCGGGGAGTTTTTACCCTAGACGGTCGAGAGCCCTGGTGTCGCGCAGTCTACCGCTTTATGGCCAAACCAGAAGTCCCTTCCCTCTAGCCTTTTCAAGGGGGAGGTGGCTAGACTCGGCTCTTGTGGGACGAGAAGCAGAAGGCCTGTCCGATCGGGGGGGAAGATGAGATCACATTTTTGTGGGTCAACACAAACTCATCTGCGAGGACAGCAGCCTTGGACAATGACGACACTTTCTGTTCATTCAAGAACATTACCACCTTCTCTGGCAAAGAGTCTTTAAAATCTTCTAAAAGAACAAGCTCACGGAGTGACTCAAAGTCATTTTTTACATCATTAGCTGCACACCATTTATCAAAGAGGTTGCTTTTCTCCCATGCAAACTCGACAAAGGTTTGACCACTAGATTTTCTATGGTTCCTAAATTTTTGCCGGTAGGGCTCAGGAACAAGCTCATAAGCAGGAAAAATTGCTTCCTTTCCAACATCATATTGCAGGCTGTCTTCTAAGAAAATAGCAGACACCAACTCCTGTGCTTTTCCCACCCGCTTGCATTGGAGAAGGACAGGCCACATGTCTCTTGGCCAGTTGAGTGGCGAAGCTATTTGCTCCAAGGCACTGAAGTATGAATCAACTTCTGCCTCACGAAATGCTGGCACCAGAAAAATGTTTTTACTGGGGCTGGGCAACGATTAAAAATTTGAATCGCAATTAATCGCATGATTTACCTGATCAATCACAATTTATCACGTCGTATACGCAAAAGCCAATAATGAATTTAAAAGAAGTCTTTCATACACTTTAATTTAAATGTTCTGCCATATAAACAAAAGCACCATAACATTTATCGTGCAAACAGTTAACATCAGCACTTTACACAGAAACATTTTTAATGTAAATCTAAAGTTAAAAAAAATGCAAATACAAAATTAAAGCTTATTGCCAATGCCAGGGCATTACTGTTATCCTGTTCCTTATGAAAAATAAAAAAAATCTACCTACAAAATCCTGAGCCACAATAATAACGGGCAATTTGTGAGGTAACAGCAGAAACATTTTTCTTTTATCAGGACGACACAAAAACTTGTTTCTCACCGATCTCTCACTAAAGGCAGGAATATTCAATATGCATAACCAGTCTGCGTTCCCTTGCAAATGTCCCAGTTAGAAAGGGTGAGGCACAAAAACGTTCACTTTTGGGTTTTTCTTCACAGGGGACTAGAATGTAAAGTCCACATTTATACTGGAGTTCCTTTGGAGAATCTCACTCAACTCAGTGCAGTTTGTCAGTTCCTGGAACTTGACGGCCAGTTATTTTAAATGTACTGCCATATGAATTAAAGTGCCATAACATATACTGTGCAAACACACTTTTAACATCAGCATTTTTGAACAATTAGCAGCTAAGAAAAAAAAAAAAGTGTAAATTTAAACTCAACTTAAACAATGTTATCAAAGCAATACAAAATTAAAGCTGTAAGCAGCGTTTGCGGGACTGAGCCCACCTGGCCACTGCCTGCCGTGACGTCCGCCACCTGGCCACGAGCCCCCGACACCTGCTGACGCTTCCCAACGCCTGGCGATTCCGCCCGAAACCCGCCGATGCCCCATTACTGACGCCGACGCCTGCTGATGACACATCAAGCACTGACTTGACATTACTGACTTGACATTTAGAAACATTTGATTTCTAAATGTGATTGATTACTGTATCATTTTGTAGATAATAAGCCTTAAAGTTGGCTTTTTGTTTTGTTTTGCGACAGCTCCAATATTCCATTTTTACTGTACAATAAGATCAAATTGCTCCATAAGCTCTGTCAATGGTTGGTACAGTTGACCTCAGGACAACCTTGAATATATCTTCAATCATTATAAGGCATATTTAATGTACCATTTTGGAGATATTAAGCCTCAAAGTTGTTGTTTTCCTTTTTTTTTTAGCTTTTCAAACAGGCAAAAAGGGCCCAGTACTCAATTTTTTACTGTACAGTAACATTGCTTTGCTCCATAATTTCTGTCAGTGGTTGGTACAGTTGACCTGAGGAACACCCTGACTATATCCTCAGTCATTATCAAGCATATGTACAGTATCATTTTGGAGATATTAAGCCTTTTTGCGACAGCTCCAATATTCCATTTTTACTGTACAATAACATCAAATTGCTCCGTAAGCTCTGGCAATGGTTGGTACAATTGACCTTAGGACAACCTTGAATATATCTTCTCTTAATATTCTTGAATATTCTCACTTAATGTACCAGCTCCTTCCTGTAGATATGATATGTACAGTTAGTTATGCTTTGTTTGATGCAAGTGTTATATTATATATTTACCGGTACTTCTTGTTAATTTGAAATAAACACTAACAGCATAATGTCAAAACAAAAACTGAACAAGTCAAACAGGAGCAGATCATAAAACAAGGAGGTTTTGTACTAAAATATGAATAAAATATAAACAGGGAGTTGTCTAATGTCGTCAAGGAAGCCAACATTACGTTACCTGATGATCAGCATGTTGACTCAGAAAATCCTCAGGCTCCTGCTGCGACATTTCATTTGGGGCGACAGTTGTGACTTCACTGCTGGTCCCGTGAGAAACTCAAATCGGTCCCTCACGTTTGTGTTGCGTGGCATGGGTTAGGACATTGAGAGGCATTATAGTGTGGTTATGTGCACCAAATCGGACTCGGCTTCTTGCTCGATAGCCGTGCATAATTTATGCAAACGCAATGCTCTGTTTATGTGAACTCACGGAGTCCGACTCCTTGCACGTGCTCATCTCGACTCGATGGATTTATGAGCTTGATGACAAGTGTCACAAGTGTGTATTTTGTATTGGATTGATGTACTGCAATTCTAGTCATGTGAACAAGCAATTAGCATTCCTAGTTATATGTGGCATGACGAAATACTGTACTACCAAGTTTGTATTGCAGTATCTTCAGTTTATGGGGTAGAGGGTGCTCAAATTGGATTGATTGAAGATGTAGTTTAGGTACAATTTGCTTGTTTTTATCAAAATTTAAGTTGATTGCAGTTCAAGGTAGCACAATCCTATCAGATGTTGTCATTTTGTCACAAAGAACACTGGTATTTGATGATTATTACCATAAGTACCACCATGTTGCAGGCATTGTGGTTACAAGTTTCACTCCAATTTTGATTGTTGTCTGTATGACTAGCAATCCGTTGAGCTGTCTAGGGCTATCATTCAGATAAGGTGTCACAACTTTTAATTGCATGGGAACTTTGGGATCCATGGCAGATGGGCATTGTAAAAAAACGGATCTTGAGTCGGAAGGCCAGTTTGTCCTAATTGTGACCTTAATATGATGATTTTTTTTCCCTGCCAGATTGAGGAGAAATTAAATGAGTTTGCCCACCCTCTATACAGACAGTGAGTTGGAGCAAGCTCGTAAGCACTACTTCCAGATGGCCCGCACTGCCAATGAGGGGAAATGTGTCATGTTCAAAGAGCTGAGATGCAGGCTGGTGAGAAACACTGTCACCAGCATGATTTCTATCTTGAGAGCCAGTCAGCAAGGAGAGGGGGTCTGGTACCCTTCTAAGCATGAAGTCCCTGCAATGGCTAAAAGACTAGTGGATTATTATCCCATGCTGAAGGATTAAGACAAAACAATGAAACATGTAAGTGATTATATTATTTTGCGCACTTAGATTTTGAAGCATGTGGTTATTTTTGGCTGATACTTTTTTTTATCTGTGCATGTTCACTTTCCATCTTTATTTGTTCTTTCAATGAGTGAAATTTTATTTACCACAGGCGAGCACTTACAAGAATCTTCACAAGAGATTCACCAGAGAGGGGCCACAAGAAGAAAAGGCATCGCATTGACTTCTCAGCAAGTGACCAAGTAGAAGATCATGATGCAGACTCAATTGGTGGATCAACAATTATTTTGTGTCACACACCAGGGCGCAGTTCTGATAATGGCCACACTTCACGTAAGTAGAAACATGTCCATTTTAATAATAATGATAATGTATGAAAGCCAGGCAATGTTATGATAGTTTTGGATATCATGATATATCACAGGCATTTTTACATTTGAATTGTCATTTGATATATTTTGATGCTCCAAACAATTTCATCCATTTGACTGATTTACTGATTTGTCTCCTCCATTTCATCAGCCAAAGATGGTCTGACAGCACAGGCCAGACATTATCAGACCCTGCAGGAGCTGTACAAGAAACCAAAACCCAACCAAGATGCTGTCTCCCAAATTCTTGACCTGCAGTTTCAAGCAAGAAGATCCTTCATTGATAGCGATGTTCTGAAAGAACAGGACAAGGCCAACAAAGATCCTGGATGCATATCCATGTGTCAAGGATCTTTATCGTGTAAGTGATTAACTTGTTTTGGTTTATGATGAAAAGCAAGCATTTTTGCAGATTTTAACATTGACTTGCATGATAGGCGATGAATGAGCTGCGGCGCATTCTGGATAAGAGCAACAGAAAATTCATTGATGAACTAAAAAATGAGATGAGAAGACTTCTGCACCAATGTGTAATTTTATGGTGTTTGGAAAAAAAATGAAGTGATGAAGCCACGCATAACGCTGGTTGTAGGTGACTCATTTTGCTGTGTCTCTAATTGACTGTGTAGCTGTTTCCTTGGACATAGGATGGTTTATGTTGCGCTGAATGAATAGATGCAGAATGGTAATACTCTTCATGCTGAAAAAATATGATTTTTTTTGTGATCAACACAAACCTAATAAGACTCATTTTTAGGAAGACTAACTTTGAACTCAAAGTTGATTTGTTCTATTCCAGTGGAATATTCCATCGCGCTGCTCAGGGCACTCCCCACACTCTTTCCTTCACCAAGTCCACCACAGAAGAAGCTGGGACATGCCAGTGAGGCACTGCTTCATGTCATTCAGGTGAAAGTTTGTTCGCATTTTCTCACATTCAACACTTCATAGTTCCATGCATGGATGTGGCGTTTCCTTCTTCTTTTTCTTTAGCCAACAGAAGATCCCACAATGTACTCGCAGAAGAGGTCTTTCTGCACCACTGTGTTGCTGTTTGATGGGACCCGCTGTCTCATCTGTCTTGGAGCCACTCCCGCCACCACGCTTGCCAAGGAAGACTTGAGTGACGGTCTGCTTCATCTGATGGATTACTACTACGCACTGCACCTCACATATCCAAAAGTGTGTGGCAACCCTTCTCTCTGTCATTCAGACAGAAGTGCTACAGGACACTATCCATGAGTGAGACACCACAGCCTCATCCAAAAAAGACCATGGCAGAATGGAAAGATTTTATTGGGGAGTAGAGCTGTGTACTAGGCATAGGTAGTGATACACTCCCCTGGTAGTTGTAACTTGAGGGTGGGTGGGAGTCTGTTGGAACAAACATGTTATCAGTATATATCAACACTATATGCTGTCCCCATACTGTTTTTTTGTTTTTTTTGTGTAACTGAGTGTCAGGGAATCTGAATCAATATTCAATAATGATGACGGTGAATATTGTAACAACACAACATTACTTGCGTTCTAGAAATGATTGCTTGAGGTTGTTTTAAGATGCAATGCCTTAGTGACGTTTTTATTACAAGGCAGTGAAGGCACTGTCAGCAATTTAAGTGAATAAATAGTTGTTGACAATATTAATTCTGTTTGCTGAATTATTTTTTTTGGGGGGGAATGGGCGTAGGGGGGGTGGATGCTTTGTCTCATTTTGAGAAAAAAAAGCTAATATTGTGAACACTTAAATTAAGAAGAATTGCACTGTTAGTAGGTCTGGTTTTAAGATCTTTTCATTCAAATTAAGAAAGAAGCAAATGTGAAAAAAGAATTGAGAAGCTAGTATCAAGTTTATTTGACTTAGTACAGTCCTTGGAATGAGTGCTTTACTGTTTATTTCAAGAGTTTTTCCATTCTTCAAATGCCTAGATATATCGTCTTATTTTAAGAAATCTTACCAAGTCTAAATATCTTACTGCATTGGCAGATAATTTGACTTGTTTCTAGCCTGTTCTTTCTCAATTTAAGTGTTTATTTCTTAGATATATTTTGCAGTGTGTGGACACCGAGGGGAGCTCTAGAATTGGCTCATTCAACCGACCAACGATCCAATCAGCAGCGGCGTCACAGGCCCTCCTCCTTCTTTGTTCTCTCTCTCACTTTGACTTCGGCACTGGACAGCCAGGTTTGTGGAGGGAAGGTTGGAACAAGGTAAGGACGGGGTACCCCATACATTCATGTATGTAGAGTCACTAAGTCTTAAACTCACGAGGTTTGTATCGCTTATCGATAACCCTAATGCCATACAAGTCTATGAGGGTCAAAGGTCAACTTTGTCCTAAGGGACATGGGGCCACTTTCAGGTTCATCAGGATCATCCTGGACACACCCACGCCAAATTTGGGGCTTCTAGCCCATGAGGAACCCCAAAACCCTCACTCTAATTCCAGCCTTATCGCTAAACCCTAATGCAGTGCAAGTCTATGAAGGTCAAAGCTCAACTTTGTCCTAGAGACATCAAGTGTTTTTTCATGAATCATTCATAAATGTTAAGAGTTTGCTTTGTGGAGAATTCACAATAAAAATACATTGACACTGTCAAGATGGACTCAAGCACTATTATTGAACTATACTGTATTTTTTGAGTGATGTGAAGCTTTTGACAAGCGCTGCGCAAAGGAGGCCCATTTGTTTTTGTTTTTTTGAAGGGGGCCCAAAATTCCTGGCGGCGCCCCTGAGCGTTCATCTCCAGCACTAAGGCAGTGGAGCTGCCGGCCACGAGAGAAGAATTAACCAGTCCATTGAAACCATTTGTTTGGTCTAGTGAGTGGCAACAGTCCTTTGAGGATCTTAAGTGCCTTCTCAGCTGTAACCCTTTCGTGTCTGCTCCAAATTTTTCCTCATTGGCTAGAAGCCCCAAATCTAGCGTGGGTGCTTCTTGGGGGCTCCTGATGAAAAAGCAAGTGGCCCCATGTCTCTAGGACAAAGTTGAAAAGTCACCCCATAGACTTGCATTGAGTTAGGGTTAACAATAAGGCTGAAACTAGGGTTAGGGTTAGGGTTAGGGTTAGCTGAAATGAGGGTTAGGGTTTCAGGGTTCCTCAAGGACTAGAAGCCCCAAATTTGGCGTGGGCGCTTCTTAGGGGCTCCTGATGAAAAAGCAAGTGGCCCCATGTCTCTAGGACAAAGTTGAAAATTCACCCCATAGACTTGCATTGAATTAGGGTTAACAATAAGGCTGAAACTAGGGTTAGGGTTAGGGTTAGCTTAAATTAGGGTTAGGGTTTCGGGGTTCCTCAAGTACTAGAAGCCCCAAATTTGGCGTGGGTGCTTCTTGGGGGCTCCTGATGAAAAAGCAAGTGGCCCCATATCTGTAGGACAAAGTTGAAATTTCACCCCATAGACTTGTATGGCATTAGGGTTAGGGTCCAAGAGTACACATACACATTTTCTTTTGCTTTATTGATTTAAGCTCATCGTCTCCAGCTGCAAAGGTATAGAAACCTTTCTGTGTTTTGATGTCATGTGTGAGAAAACATCACTTTTTTCTGTAAACTTGTGTTATCATTGTCCTTCATTGAAAATGACACAATCTTTCATTTCATTGTTGAGATGCCGAACACCAAGGCATTCCGTCGCTCTCTGGCCATGAAACGACGCCTGGAGCAAAAACGGGATTGGACACCTTTTCCACCTCGGAAGGACTTTGAACGTCGTGAGTACTTCCACGTTCATGATTTCATGTTCTGCCTGTGTTGTTATGTTGTATTCCAAATAAATCTTCCAAAAACATATTTAGATTTTTCTTTTTTGTCAATTTACACAGGGCGCGGTACTGGTCAGCGACCTGGGTGCGAAGATGGCCCGTTTTGCTCCTGACTGACAAAACAGTGCAAGTTCGTTCTTAAGGCCCAGCAACCAGACAAGAAGGTATGGGTCGTGATTTTGTCAAGCCACGAGTTTCTTTATGTTTTTGTTCTGGTGGTGGGAGACTCACATCTCTGTCCACTTGTGGATGGTTTTGTGTTCTCGCCCCGGGCAACAACCTTGAACACGGGCTTGTAACAGACTCCGCCCAGGATTTTGCTGCGCTACTGGCAACTGTGTTGGACCGCTGGCCCAAGGTTTGTTTATCTGCTGTGACAAACAAATTTGAACACATGAATGTCATCGCCACTTTGTTTTATCAATATCAAGTAATTCCATGATCCATAGTTCAATAACAAGAATATTCATGAATTTATTTTGCATTTTTATGTTTGTTTGGGGTTTTTTGTAGGTGTTTGTGCTTGACTTTCCATCTCGCCTGACTGTCAAGCCAGAACTACAAACAGCGCTACGTCAAGTATATCATCGTGTTGCTGCACGCATGGGTGTGTAAAATACATATTTTTGTTGTATTTTTTTCTCTTCAGTGACACTGTGCTAACAGATATTTCTTAGAATTGTGTGATTACACAATTGATTATGTGACACTTCTTCCAGGTTTAACATTTGTGTATATGGCCGATCACCTCCCCCTTCGTCAGCTGTACATGGTGGTATTATGATGGTGTAAGTTTTGCCTTCTTCAGCCTTACTTGCTCTTCATTTGACTTGACAAATATGTGTTAACATGTTGTTTTCTGTTTACGTGCACCTCAGGACTGATTTTGGTGGAGCGTCTGCATGCTGCATGCTCCATCAGCTCGTACCCCCTTCACCTAGATCAGGGGTGTTGTGCCACAACCAATCATCGCCCAGGGTGTCTCCCAGAGTGGTTGTGACAGGTCCTGTCCACATGCCAGTGTATGGACCTGCTCCTGAATGGACTCTTGTTGGACAGGAGGTTGAGGTAACCTGTTCATCCCTCTTTTCCCCCCCCCCCAATCGTGTATTTGTCAAACTGTGCAACTTTTTATTTTAAAAATGAACACTTATCCTAAGTTGACTCTGATTTCCTCTCCTCTTTTTTTTATAGACAGTACCAACAGCTGTTGAGACTGCATTTCACACAGACATCCCGTCCAATCCCGTGTGGTTCAGTGAGGCTGTGCTGTTGGACCACATGGAGACCGTCGTGGAGTCATCTGGCAGTGTTTCCCCAGCTGCCACGGTAACATTCACACAATTATTCATACACTTATCAACTAGGGGTGGGTGAAAAAAAAAATCAATATTGCAATATATTGTTGTGCTTTCTGTCGCAATAAATAATCGATACACTGACGGCAAATATCAATATTTTTTTCCAAACACCACCTGTCCACCTGTCCCGGGAAAGATAAAATCTCTCCCAGGACACAATTTGTCCCGTTTTTTAGGGAAAATGACAAAACCTCATTTAATTTCCGTCTGTGGTCTAGATAGGGTTGCCAACCCTCCCATAAAATACGCGATTGTCCCATATTTGCAAATAAAAAAGCCTGTCCCGTAATGAACTGATGGGGGACGCACTTCACTTTGTCCCGTATATTTCGGGGACGCGGTTATTTATTTATTTATTTATTTTGTCTGCATCATTTTTTTATTGTTTTTCAGAATCGGGGCAGTGAAAGGATTTTTTTCCCTCTCTCATCTTCCCGTCGGAAGATATCGTGTGTCGTGATGTTGTCATTATCGTGGGCCAAATATCGTGACAGTATCGAATCGTGGGTTAGCCGTATCGCCCCAGCCCTATTATCAACACAAGATCACATATGTACAGTACATGTACAGTTTAATTAGTGTGTTACTTTGTTTATGAATTAATTTCTTTATGTTCTTCCAGATGTCCAGCCTGAGACGTCGATCAGCACGCGTTGCCTCAAAAACCAAAACAAACCAGTGACATGTTGGTATTTGGGATATGTGTATTTCATTGTGTGCATCTTTGTGATAGGACAATAAATGCAGTTCTTTAAACGTTACTTTGTGTCCTTGTATTTGCAGGTGTGGGCAACACGTTCAACTGTCCACATGACTGAGTCTGCCTACAGCAATATCACAGCAGTGCAGCAGGTTTGTACTTATTCATTTCCACTTCATCACCTGTGTGTGTTTTCTAGGCTTTACACTGATCTTATCGGCTGTATCGGATCGGCCGATATTTGGCATTTTTAGAAACGTTCATGATCGGGCGTCATGTCATGAATCACCGATCAATGACATCATGGTCGTGTTGAAACTTTTTTAATCTGTCTCATTTCCTCCAAAGTAGTTTCACAGCATCGACATGTTTATTTGTTTGTATCCGAGTGTTATGTAAATCTATAGATTTGGGTTTACATTGTTGTCAGTTCCTTTTGTCTGCTGTGTGTCCGTTTGGGCACTAGATGGCGCAGTAGATCCTGTGTTCCCTTTTTTTTGCTTGTTCCAGGTGCGGAAAGGTGATTGGCTGGTGCCAATATTAAAGGAGGAGGACTTCAACACCTCGGTCTCTTTGTCCTTCTCCCAGCTCCCAACCAGAGGCCATGTGCCGCAGCAGCAGCATTCTGTGTTCAGCCATCAATTCTGTTTTGTAATCTATTTCAGTTCCCTTTGTGTCCACGTAGCCCGTAGGGGAGGGAAGCCATTTGTGTTGTGACCCTTTTCTCCTGTGTTTTAGTTAAGGAGGTTAGTTTGACTGTCATTTATTTGATTGTTTTCTTCATAGGTAAGATCCATAAGAGAGCCATTTTGTTTGTTGTTTTGGCCATGCCCTCCCTGACGCCAGTGCAATGATGGTGACGTTTAATAAAAACCATCCTGTGGACGAAGCACCTTTGTCTAATTTGAGAGCTGGGAGAAGGGGGGGAGCCTTTATGTTGTGTCCTGGTTCCTGGTTCTGGTAGGCCGGGGCATAACACCGAGAGCTAATGATTCATGATTCAAAAACCTTCATTTTCATCTTCGTGCCTCTTCCTGTTTTGAGTACTGTCGCTATGTGACGGACAATAAAGTTTCTTTGAATCTGCAATATATGCAACGCTACAGTACCTCGCGGGGGAACTTTGGTAAAAAAAATTCAACACCACAAATTTAATCAGGCACTTGGAAAAGATACACACGGAGGAGCATGTCGAGTTCAAGAAACGCAGCGCGGAGAAAGAAAAAGAAAAGCAAACTCTGAAACGGATGCTAAAGCAAACAACTTTCGACGGTGCTCGTGAGAAGGCAAGGGGTGTACAGAAACAAGTATTTATTGCCCCTAACGTGATCGGATTGGTGATTGGCACAAAAATCGTGACCGTGTAAAGCCTAGTGTTTTCCTTTCTATGTTTATTGGCATAAAATCACATCTTTCTTATTTTAATCAGGTGGAGGCGACGCCACAGATGACCAGAGCTGTGCTCGTGGTTCCTGTGGCTCCCGTGGTTGCCAGCACCAAGCCAGAGGAGGCCAGCACCGTCCAGGAGGCAACACAGAAGATCAACTAAGCTAAGGAGGCTTTTCTTTCTTCTTCTGTTGCCTTTGACTGCTCCGCTCGTTCTACGCCTCGCACATGTGATTTTTGATCCATCATCAGTTAGTACTAGTGAAGATGCAGTGGCAGATCATGGCACTGGTGTTAGATTAGCCACAGGTGGAGAGCTGCTGATGTCACTTTCCTGCGCCGCGCGCTTACTTTGAGATTGCGATTTCATTTTCGAGTTGTGGTAACTCTTGTGCAGGGCAGGACCACGAAAATTAAAAAGCAATGCCCTCAGTTTTCTTTTTGATTGTGTCATAAAAGGTGCGACACGAATAAGAAAATGAAAATGCATATAGGAATATTTATTAATGATTTTAATTATGAGTCAAATAATGCAGCTTCGTTCTTAAAATGAAAAAGCATTCTGCTATTGCTTTTTCATTTTTGGATTTTACATTTCATATTGAATTTTGGTAACTCTTTGCTGGTGCATGTTTTGAAAATTAAATCTCAAATGTGTTTTCCTTTCATTTGAATTAAGTACAAGAATGAGCAGTCTTGCAGAAGAAAATGAAAATGCAGATTGAATGACTTATTAACCATTTTAATTATGAGTCAAATAATGCAGCTTCGTTCTTAAAATTTAAAAGCATTTCTGCTGTTGCATTTTTATTTGGATTATGGTAACTATCTGCTTCCATAGTTACACTTGTGTTACAGAATAGTAAATGCTTCAGCAGAGTTTTATGAGGGTGTTTTTTTTTTTTGTTGAAAGTGAAAATGTTGTTTTGAAAATGACTGCTTACAGGTCCATCTGTTTACTCTAACCAAGCATTCAGAACGAGGTGTCCAACACCGGTTTAATTTTTCAGGAATTGTTGACTTTATAGAATCACGTTAATGTTCATTAATTCATGGAAGTGAAGAATAATTAAAGTAAATCTTAAAGTAACCTTGTGCTTCTGTGTTTCTCAATGTTTCAACAACATAGTTAAGTTCTTTCACATGGCTACTTTTATTTAACAGCTCTTTGCACACACGACCTTCAGGTCAAAAAGTAAATTCAGTAAATAGCATCACCGTAAGGATTGCGTAATAACAGAAACAAAGGAGTGCAGTAAATAACCAATATCCCTGTGTATTTTTAAAAGGAACACTAGAGATTTAACAACACACAAAATAACAGGAGGTTCACAACAATTTAGTGTCCATTCTCTGGATAGGGTCAGGGGGAGGCGCACTGCAGTGGAATAAGTGTCCATCCTGTGGAGAGGGTCGGGTGGTTTAGAGAGATGCAGTGATGGCCTCTCTTAGGTGCAAATACAAGTTCACAGCCTGATACGGATCTGTTGGTGGAGCAAGATGGGACTCAGCCATAAAGATGATACAGAGTTCATAAATCTCTGGATTACATGGTACAGCCAGCCGAAAGACACATTCATTTTTGCACAGTTGAATGTGTTCATCTTCAACAGGGGAGAGAAAATCTGTTGTTCGGTAAAGTTCGGGAACAGCATGCATCACATTAGGCCGACCGCTGGGGACGTTCAGGTTTCTTGATGGCCTGATGTTGTGTGCATTCCACACCTGTGCAGTGTCATCCAACTCATCCTGTAGAAAATGTATACATTTAGGAAGAGCTGTGCCAGCAGAACAGAAATAAAACACTAAATTACAGCATTCACACATGAGCAACCCCACCCTCTCCCTCCCTCCCTGTCTCTGTTCATCCCTCCCCCCCCTCTTTCTCCCCATCTCTTATCCTCTCTGTTTCTACCCTTCTGTTCCATCTCTCTCCCCTTCCATCTCTGTTCCTTTCCCTTTTCTACCCCTTCTCTTTAGCATTCTTTTTCCTTTCCTCCCGTCTCTGTCTGTCTGTCTTCCCAACACCCCCTTACCCGTTTCTGTCCTCCCTCCCCTCTCTCTCACTCACATACACATGCACACAAAATGAAAATAAAACGTTATTCATGAACTCACCTGTATGGAGGCCCATACAACAAAACTGCAGGAGACTTTTGTCCAGAAACTCGCCATCAAAATGCCCGTTGTCTCTGAGGTCTGATAACAAGGCTAACCAGAACTCCATGCGCTGGCCACGCAGGAAACCCCACCAATATTCAGTTCTTTGATTGGCGGTGCTGGCCCCCTCCAAGTAACTATCGAGGGTGTCGTCTGGTTGAACAGGGACGAGGAAACGCTGGAAGCCTCTAATATGGCCATTTTCGGTTCCAAGGTCGCCTCGAACAACTCTAGGGCACCCCCCAAAACGCTGTACCGCTTCTATGTAGCACCCTCCAATTACTTTTGGGTCACTACTTGTTGTGTAAGCATTGAGCCAGATTATTTTTCTTGAAAAGCCATCGATACATCCATTCACACAAATACCATATGGCTTCAGTTCATCATATGAGTCCAGGTGCCAGATGAAGTTGAGAAGTTTGAGAAGTAATTCCTCCGTCTGAGACGCCCCGATTGCCTTAATGACACTCCTCTTGGATGCAGCTCCTTCAAAACCAAACGCACAGACTCTTTTCTCACACGCAGTCCATTTTCTCTGCATTTAGCATACATCCACCTGTACCCGTGAAGCTGCCCGGGGTAATGTAGCTGGTTGCTAATGGATTCAAACAGGATCGCCAGGTCGGAATAGGCTTTGCGTGGCACGAGTCCCCTTGGAATGTACAGCTGCATCCCACTCTAGACTCATCAAACCCGACAAAGAAAACAAATCCTGAGTCACTAAATATTAAGAAGATGATTAAAAGGATTGGTATGTTTGATGTATGGAGGGATTTTCATCCATCCACTAAACAATTGACTTTTTACTCTCACCCTCATTCAGTTTACTCGAGGATCGATTATTTCTTTATGTTCAGAACAGACAGACACAGGGTTTTAGATTGTAGAATTGGTGTTAGCGACATATCAGATCACTCGGGTGTATATGTGAAAATAAATGTAGGTGTCCCACACAAAAACACTATTTGGAGACTCAACACCTCCCTATTAACTTACACCTGATTTGAAGATTACATTAGGAAAGAAATGAAGGAATATACAGACCTTAACGGTAGCACAGTGACGTCACAGAGTATTTTATGGGATGCTGGAAAAGCAGTATTGCGTGGGAAGATTATTATTATTATTATTATTATTTTTTATTTTTTATTTTTTTTTCCCTTGTCCGGTCCGCCCATAATGACAAGCAGAAGTGTCTCTGAATGTCTATGATGGCTGACAGATTTTATTCTCAGAGGTAGATCTTGAGAGTGTGAGCCACGTGGGTGGTTTCAGGAGCGACCTCTTCAGTGGTTTTATTATAATGTTCTTGGTGACATTCTGGCCATGACCGGACTGAGGGGGATAGATAGGGAGGTGAGTAGAGAGGGGAAATGAGTGTGGGGGGGGGGTGAGGGGATGATGAGATGATGAGAGGGATAGAGAGAGAGGAGTAGAGGAGGCAACTGGCAACAATATACAATTGTGTTAAAAGAGAACAAAACAGATCGTAAATATGCATAGCTAATTGTCAGATAGTGCATATATACCCATACAAACATACATGCGAGTTCATTCAGTGATGTTAATAATAATAGCGATGATAATAATAGCAACGTTAATAGTAATAACAATAATAATAATAATAGTAATAATAATAATAATAATAATAATAATAATGTTGATAGTAATAATAACGATGATAATAATCTACTCATGGATCAATAAGACAATAAGCTATGCAATAGTGTACAACAGTGTACCCGCGCTTGTGAATATTTGTGTGTGTGTGTGCGTGTGTGCGGGTGTGTGTGTATATTTGCATGTGTGTATACTTGTGTGTATGTGCATGTTTGCATCTGTGTATACGTGTGTGTGTGTGTGTGTGTGTGTGTGTGTATGGATGTGGTGGTGTGTGTATGGATGTGGTGGTGTGTGTACCTGAATGTGGGGGTGGGTGTGTTTAAGTACGTCACTGGAAGTAGGCTGCCAATTAGTGCGGTCTCCGAGGCCGCAACCACCCCACGCCAGCGACGAGCCGGGGGGGGGGCCCCGGACACGGCATACCCGCCGCAAAGCCGGCCAGGAAGAGGCCCGGAGCAGCAGGCCCCCGGGCCGGAGGGCACCCGCCCCACGAGGAGCCAGGGCAGGATGACAGGGAGGCAGATACCCCAAGGAGAAGGGACACCACCCAGGGCGGACAGGCAGCAGAGCCCGGCCCCCGGACGGGGGCCCCCCAGGGCAAGCGAGACCAGACTCATCCCCATGACAGGACCCAGCCCCTTCACCCACCGGGAGGATCGGTACCCAGGGCAGGCCCGGGCACCCAGAGGCCCCCCCCCTACGGACCCAGTATGGCGCATCAACCGGCCCCCTCCACCCCCCACACCCCCCATCCACCCCCACCGCCCCGGGACCCCCCGGCACCAGGGGACAGCCCCCCCCCGGCCCCCGGGGCCACAGCCGTACCCCCGCCCCCAACGCCAGCAAAGCGGGCCCCCAAGCGAGAGTCCCCGTGGGAAGATTATAAGTTGGGCATCACAAAGGAAAAAAGAAAAACTTAAACACCTTAACGACTTGACAAGTAAATTAGACTCACTGGAACAGAAGCATGTAGAGACTAACGACCCCACCTTATTGGAACAAATAACCGTAGTAAAATCAGAACTAAATAAGAAACTGAACGACCAGGAGGAACTTACACTTAAGTATATCAAACAAACCCACTATGAAAATGGACCCCGTGCTAAAAAACTCTTAGCCTGGAGACTTAAAAAACAACAGTCTGGAAGATCCATATATAAAGTAAAGGACCCGGTCACCAACCAGATGTGTTATAAGCCAGAAGCAATACATAAGTCTTTTGAATCATACTACAGGAATTTATACACTCAACCCGAATTAGCAAAAGCAGTAACAGTCAATCATTTTTTTTGAAATCCCTAGACCTGCCATCTGTTGTCACAGAACAAAATAAGTGCTTAACTACAGAGATTACAAATGCAGAGGTCGACAAGGCAATTTCTAAACTGAAAACAAGCAAAGCAGCCGGTGGAGATGGACTACCAGCAGAATGTATAAGACTTTTAGGGACTCTGTGACCCCACTGCTATTTATTAAATTGTTTTACCTATGTCTTAAAAGGTGGCGAGACCCCACCATCTTGGAAACAGGCCATATTATCTGTAATACTGAAACCAGGGAAAGCTAGGACAGATTGCAGCTCATACAGACCTATCTCAGTTTTAAACACTGATTATAAAATTTTCACTTCAATTATTGTCAACACACTAGAAAATATTATCCCTAACCTAATTGACACGGACCAGACAGGTTTTGTTAAAAATAGACAAACACAAGACAATGTTAGGCGAGCTATACATCTGTTACATATAATGAGCAAAGGAAACACAATGTCCTTAGCAATTAGCTTTGACACAAAAAAAAGCTTTTGACTCTGTTCTATGGGAATTTTTATACCTGGTCCTGCAACGTTTTGGCTTTAACAATACAGTTATAAAATGTTTAAAATTCACCTGTGGCCCGGATCAGAATAAATGGCAGTCTTTCAGGTACAATCCGTTTGGAGAGGGGTTGCTGACAGGGCTGCCCACTGAGCCCCATCTTGTTTGCTCTATTTATAGAGCTACTTGTTCAAAAGATTAGGGAAGACCCAGAAATCATGGGAATACTATTCAAGGGGAAAGAATATAAGACATGTTTATATGCAGATGACATCCTGGTGACTTTATCCGACCCGGATACCAGTCTCCCTAAATTAATGCCCTCCTTCGACCAATGTGGTTCATATTCGGGATACAAATTGAACATAGAGAAAACTCAAACTCTTACTTTGAATTACATACCTCAAGAAAACATACGTAAGTCCTTTAAATTTAAATGGAAAACCAGAATTTTGAAATACCTAGGTCTTCATATTCCCAAGACCCCCAAAGATTTATATAGTGTAAACTACGGTAGCATCACGACCAAAATTAAAAATGATCTGGACAGTTGGACCCCCTAGTACTTGATTTTTACAACCGAATAGATACTTAAAAAATGGTTATTTTACCACAATTGTTATTTCTACTCCAATCGCTACCTGTAGAAATACCCAATAAGAAATTCAGTGAATGGAATCGGATCATTTCTAGATTCATATGGCAGAACAAGAAACCAAGGGTACGCTACAAAACATTACACTTAACAGGGAGGGATGTCATTCCCATGCTTGGAGGACTACTATAAAGCAGCACAACTGCAGTATATAGTCTACTGGTGCAGGGCGGGTTACGATGCAAAATGGAAGGAGCTAGAATTTGACCAACTAGATATCCCACTTCAATCTCTGCTGGGTGACAAAGCTTTCAAGACTATATACTCTAATAATCTATGTGATGTTATAAAAACTCCCCTAAATATTTGGTACAAAGAGATGAGCAAAGCACACCTGGAAAAAAAATCTCGGTTATTAAGATGGGTCGAACATGATAGAGTATTCTTGTGTTATTCTTTACCTTGGTTTATATTGTATGATCACTAGTAGCACGTGTAAACTGTTAGAATCCTAGGCTAACATATACGCATCGTATTTCACTTTGTTTTATGGCCTGCCACTGATGTGCTCATCCTCTCCCTGTACAGGATATGAGCTGTGAAATCGGTCAACTATCGTATAGTCGTTGGTTTGTCTCTCTCTGTTCTCCTCCCTGTTCTTTGCTTATCTTATCCCCTCCCAGTCCTGTGTATAAGAGACCTTCTTCCTCCTTCCCACCTCGCACTCGCACTCCCATTTTACTGCGTTTTGTGCCTCGGAGCTCCGATCCCTTTTTTTATTGTTTGTTCATTAAATTACTTATTATCCCAGTATTCCTGCATCGGCATCTTCGCTCTTTTCCACAACAATTTGGCGTCACGAACAGGATTGCTGGAGACCCGTCAGTGGAACTCTGGGACGTTGAGGGCCCGGGACCAGGAACGGAGGAAACTCCTCGTTCCCCCTCTACCTAGAACCAAGCATTCAGAGATGAGAGGATCGGCGTCTAAGAGTGGATCTGATCGGCTTCACGTCTATCCAAGCGAACCTGGAAAGGAAGTGCTGATTCAGAGATCGGGTGAGAAGTAATTGTTCTTGTCTCAGACATATCAGTGACCAGTGGGTTGTTTTCCTTGTCGTTTACGAACGGTCCCGGGGCAGGACGGAGCGCATACGTTAACCGTGCCTGTCAGGTCGGTGTTGATTCTGAATCAACACTGAAATTCCCGCTCCACAAGTGAGCCGGAAGCTTCTGGTAGGTAAACTACCAGAGGGGTGAGTTTTTTCACCACCTTTTTGCTAGAGTAAGAAAAAGGGGTGCACGGGGACGCCTGTGTATTTTCTGACTTGGAATTTTGTGAAAACTTAGTGAAAAGTCAGAGTAATAAGTCTAGCTAGACAGTGCTGGGGAAGAACCAGAGCAAAGTGGCTGCTGCTGTTCCCCAGGGGGGACCAATTGTGGACGACATGAGGAAAAAATATGGTCCAGATTGTCTTGACATGTTGGGAATTTGGGTTGAAAAGTATGATTTCCCAGCAGGGGGATCACTGAGTTTGGAGGAATTGAGAAACCTCCAGGATAAATTGAAGATAGCAGAGGGAAAGGTTACAAAAAAGAAAAAAAAAAACAAATATGCAATTCAGATCATTAAAGATCATGAAAGGTGTTTTTCATTTTGGAAAACTGAAGCAGAAGTCAGGGACAGGAAACAAGTAAACAAACGTGTGAACAGCGCTGGGCGCTGGAGCACAGGGGTGACAGAGATAACGGCAGAGGGTGCACACACTCACACACACTCCCCAGAGGAGGGAGAAAAGGAGCCGCTCACACACGAGCATTCAAATGCACCAAATCGTCTGTATCCTTCTCTTACAGGCCCGAGGGACCCTCTCCTGGACATGCCTGTCTTCCCTCCTCCCGCCTGCCCTCATCCAACAAAGCTACCACCGTACAACCCTGCGCACTCCAGCACCGACGCCACAGCGTCGCCACGTTCATCAGGACTGCCGTCAACCAAACGGCCAGCCTCATCACTGCTTTCAGACAAGGGCTGCTCCCCCAGATCGCCAAAGCAGTTAACAGAAGCTGCTGCGTGGGGATTGAAGATGCCCGGCTGACAGAGGTCCGACGTCATGCAGTGCACGCTGAGAGGCTTCTGCAGGAGGCCAGCGATGCAGAGGACAAGAAGATAAAGCGTGCCTCCCTCACCATGATGAAGCACCTCAGTGACACGGCGAGACGGCCCTACAGGAACAACGACAACCGACGAAGGGCGACTAGCGGAGACAGAGGCGAAAAGGGGGCGTGCCACATCTGCGGCCGAATGGGTCACTGGGCCAGAGAATGCCCTGACAAAGGAAGACACCGCGGGCAGAACCATGCCCACCACAGCCAAGAGAGTGATCGCGAGGGCCGGAAAAGAGGATCCAACTCAGAGCAGCTGAGGGGGGAGAGTGGAGTGCGGGACACGGCATGGACCCGGCGAGACGGACCCCCGGCCTACAGCGTCTTCGCAGGGAAGTGATGCACACACACACATGCAACACGCTTCTTGCAATGAAGAAATGCTTGCTGTCCCCTCTAACTTCCCTTTCCCCTGCAGACACGTACACTGATTCATATTCTGATGTTGATTATTCGGAAACGTATAGTGATTTACATGTTGATGATGATTTTTCTTCTGACAATGATTTAGGTTCGACTGATTGCTCTCAGCCTGACGGTGAGACATGCATTGACACTGACACAGAGTTCGAGGTTGATTTACGTGACCAAATTTTGAGCACCATTGACAGGTTTAGAGCGTCGTCACGTGCCGCCTCCTCCCACATACACGTTGTATAAAGAAGCTGTTTTTGAGAAACTGCCGCGGGTCACTTTTAGAATTATGGGTAAAAATATCACGTTCCGAGCCGATAGCGGAGCAACATTGTCGCTCCTTCGTGCAGAAGAACTTCCCCAGTGTAAAAAAAAAAGTGGGAGATATGTTTATTCTGTCGGGGCAGCTGGAACGAAGAAGAGAGAGCCTCTCACCACTCCACTTACTTGTATTGACTACGGCGACGAGACATGCACATCACAAAACCAAATTAAACACAGCTTTGTATTGTCAGAAGTGTGTCCGATGAATTTGTTGGGAAGAGATTTGCTTCTAGCCATGGGCATGAATCTCATCTCCACCCCGGACGGGTTGATTGTTGCCAGGTCGTTATCTTCCTCGACCTTGGCTCAAATTCCTAAGCCTCTCTTGCATGTCTATCAGTGGTTGCTTCCCCTCGAGGCCCCAGAAGAATTGATAGTGGCGGCTAACGATAAGGTGCCGGGTGATGCTCACTTCATGAAAGCTCCCAATTTGCAGCTGTCCGAGGAACTGAGTGAGGTTCCCTCCTCACTGTGGGCTGCTCACAAATACGATGTGGGACTGATCAAAGGTGCCGAACCGGTGAAGATCACACCCAAAAGTGATATTCGGCCCAACCAGCCGCAATATCCTCTGAAGCCAGAAGCTGTTGAAGGGATCACTCCTGTTTTTGATTCTCTTCTCAAAGCAGGTGTCATTGTTCCATGCCAAGGCCAGAGTTCCTCCTCAACGTGATGACTGGAGGTTTGTTCAACATTTGAGAGCAGTTAACGCTGCTGTCCACGCCAGGGCACCGAACGTGCCCAACCCACACACGACTGCATAGCAGAGCTAGACACAATTTTCTCCCCCCGACCTGACCTGACCTGACGAACCCCTTGCTAATGCTGATTTTGTTTTCTACGCAGATGGTTCAGCATTCCGGGACGACAAAGGCGCCAACAGAGTTGGTGACGCAGTTGTCTCCGACTCGGAGGTCATCTGCTCTGACTCCCTTCCATGTCACCTCTCAGCACAAGGGGCAGAGCTGGTTGCGCTAACTGAAGCGTGTAGATTTGCAGAGGGCAAGTCTGTCACAATCTACACAGACTCCCGTTATGCGTTTGGTGTCGTTCATGACTTTGGGGCACTGTGGAAATGCAGGGACTTCCACTTCCACAGCGAAGGAGAAGGCCGCTTGGCGCTCCGCCGGCGCATGCTGGGACCACGTTACTGACATTTGGGTGGGACCAAACGGTAACCCGTGTCTGCCAAAACATTTATTTTCACATTTTGCTAAATTGACGCACGGTTTAGACCATGTGTCAAAAGGGGGGATGTTGGAATTAATTGATCAATTTTGGTTCACTGGAGGGTTTTCAGTCGTAGCACAGAAGCATTGTGAAGCGTGTTTAATCTGCCAGTGGAGTTGTTACAACACCTCAGTTATTGCTTTTGCCACTTCGATCTCCAGCTGTGTATCGGGGAGCCCCTTCACATTTAGGCCATCCATGTTCAGCACAAACTCTTCTCACATTTCTTGCAGAGGAACCTCTTGTCCTGCCACTTTCCAGCGATGTCCGCTCAGAAACTTGTGAGGATGCCTTGCCTTGTCTTGCCATGTGAAAAATGATTTCCGAGTAGGGTTCCAGAGACATTTACAATGAACAATTAGCTTTTCTCCTACAACCAGTGAGCAAATCTGCAGCGCTCTGCCTGAGTCAACACGAGCCTCTAACTTGCTGATCTCGTACCTCCGTCCAAAGACCAGGGTAAAACGCACTGTTTTTTGTCTTTGTGTTTTAGTGATTTTATTTTTTGTTTTTCAAACTATAAAAATAGAATCAAGCCATTTTCAAATTTCTTGTATTTAATATCACACAGTTAAAAGGAAAAATGTCTCATATTTCATATTTGTTTTTTTTTCATTGTAAAACGAAAAACAAATTAGCGTCCGTTTTTGGTTTTTCAATCCAATGACCAAAACATACTCGGACCATAATGGACTTATTGGTGATTTTATTTATGAGTCAAATAATGCAGCCACGTTCTTAAAATGAAAAAGCATTTCTGCTGTTGCTTTTTCATTTGGATTATGGTAACTGTCTGCTTCCACACTCCAGTGGCTCTGCACATTAGTATAAATAGAGTGATTCTCTATCATGACATCACAGGACGGCGGCACACTGACTCATTCCATGAACCTGGACACTGATGATCCAGACTTTGGACCAGATGAGCCAACAGGCCACAGTGGAAACGGGTCAGAACATGGGACTGGCTGCTGAAAGGATACAGGTAGGTGGCGCTGTCATCCCAAGTTGTGTGGTGTGGAGGATCGAGGCCAAAGTTCCAGATGCTCACAGATGTGACTCTGGATTCAGGAGGATTGTTTGAAGGCTGGACTCCCAACAGAATCCCAACCAGAAATGGTATTTATGTCACACCCAAGTATGACCATAGCCCTGTGTTCCCCATCCATGTCATTAAATCCACAACTTCACAGAAAATGGATTGCAAGGTACCCAAGTGCAGAAGATTTATGCAAATAGCATGGTCGTCTGGAAACCTAGGAAAAGAATGTGCACATCTGGAGAGGACATCAAAAGCCAAACCATACATCAAGCCTGCAGTCCTCACAAGTGGATCACTACAGGACATGATGAGCAAAGGGCTGATGTCATCTGAATGGGGTGACAAATGTGACAAACTGAACACGGCTGCAGTACAGTGTGGCGTTGACAGTGTTTTCCCAGTTTTTGTGGAAGATGGGGAACAATCAAAACGTTGGCACTTCTTTTCTATATTCACCAATGAAAGTGACAACTGGTGTTACTTTGGGCGGACTAGGGTGACATTTGATTCTGTGGCTGGGCAGTGGAACTGTCAATGTCGGGGAAGTGGACAATCTCATCGCTGCGTCCATCGCATGATGGGAATGTGGTGGATTTTCCAGGAGTTGCCAGGCACCCTAGCAGCCACCTCTGACATCCAAGTGGATGACATTGATGACTTGGAAAGTCACATGCTAGAAAGCAGCGTTACCTGTGAGTCACAGAACTTGAATGGCCGGAAAATATGTGCAATGACAGACTACTTAAAAGCACAAAAGCGCATCCCATGCCTGCAAGAAATACCAGTGCATCTCAGGACAAAGGAGGAACAACCACCATCATGTCTTGAACCTTCAGAGAACACCTACCCCTACTGTCCAGGGCCCACCCCTCCCATACTTAATCCATCCTAAATAGCAACCACCCAGGCTATGGTGTATGGAATTAATTATGTAAAAAAAGGTCAGTCAATTTAAAAAAAGAAATTCAATAGTTAAGCATGTTTAACCACATCATCGACAGGTGTCTCTGTAGCTACAAAAGAGTGCCCAGTTTGTAAAAATGTTGTGAGGTTCCAAGAATATTCATCCGGATTCCACAACTTTAACAACCGTGTGTTTCTAACACTGCCACTGTGTGAGCTTCTGCTGTCCGGTTTGGCGGTAAGGCAGCCAGAAATCCTTTGTGTAATACAGTTGCCCGTATACATAAACACTAACTGAAAACTTCAATGTGTTTACAGAACAAGACAACCAGTGGACGCATGTTGGACATTCTGTCATTCTTCAATGGCAACCGCTACCACCATCAGCTAGTGAGGAGAGCCTTCCACCATTTTTTGTCCCTAACTAGTTTCAAATATGACAACTATTGTTACCAGTGTGGATACCACCCAGCTGTGGTGATTGGAGATGCAAATTGGAAACTGGCCTTTGATGTCCCACGTAAGCATATGTGATAACTTAAACACACAACCCGTGCCCATATGAAATTTTTAATCATAACTTCCTTCTGAATGTTGTTGCTTTGGAATACTTTGCCTCTTTGTTAGAATAACATACTGATAGCAGTGAATGTGCTCTTTTTTTTGAAAAGTTGTGTGATTTTCATGCCCTTGCAATCAATTTAAAAATTTTACTTGCAGTTGGGACATTTAAACGGACTTCTTCATGCTCTAGATGATAAAAAATGGAGAATAGAGCAAAAATTATGCCTATACAACATCCTGCAGTCAATTAAAGTAGGCGACATTCTGCCAGATGAAGAGATAAAGGTAATGACATATCAGGCCTACTGTGAACCTTTCTTCAATGAGCTGTACTATGTTTTGTCTCATAAATGTCATTCCCTGATTGCAGCAGGTGAAAACCTAATCTAACTGTAAATATGCATCTGAAATTCTACAGGATTTAGAGATAAACTTGCTGAGTGGGCAGGTTCTCTCCAACAGAATGTATCTGTGGAGACACAGGGGGTTTGACCCTGCCATTAAGAAACAAGTGAAAATTTCACTGTATTCAACAACCTGAAGGTTAGTGGTGTTGTCTGTTATTATTGTCTTATTGCACTTTTTGTTATTGTTATTCTTATTTATTTATTTATTTGGCTAAAATCAAACAATGTAATTAAGGACGGCACAATATCACACAATATTTCAACAGCAAAGATGCACACGCATTGCAAAGGTTTTTTACACCCTGGGAAGGGAGAGAAATTACAGTTGTTATATAGACTATTTGTGACTTTGAAAACATATCTGTTAGCTGACACAAGTAATTACTTTTTATAAGTGTATATTTTTATTGACTTTCAGAAAATCAATAACAGATACAATTTATTCAGAACAAAAACATGGATAAAGGTAGATGAAAAATAACAGAGCACAGGGTTCCTGAAGACAGTTTTGGGGGTAATAAAGTGTTTAAAGAATTTGAAACTATTACAGGCTAGTTACATGACTGAAATGATGCATTCAGTGACTTTAGGTGGGGGGAGTGAATATATCATCTCACAATTTGTCTGTGTGCCAATCTCACACATTGAGCCATGAATTATTCAATGTCTGACCACCATGCCAAATATAGATGGATGTTCATGTTTCTTGACTTGTTACCCAGACAGAGCAGATGAGCCAGCGCTTAGAGAAACTTCTATCCATGCCTGGAACAGTCTCTGAGAAGCAGCTGTTTGTCACTGATGTCCTCTTGCCAGAGGTGAGCTAATGAGGTTATGCAAATAATTCTAAATTTCTACAAGACTTCATGTTTAAAGCAAAAGTTAGTGAATGTCGAATGGCATATGCCTGTAAAAGCTATAGGTGTAAATTGACTTTTTGGAATTTTGAGAATACAATTCTGAGAAACACTACAACTACAACAAAGTAAAGCATGATTTAAAGTTTCAAGTCCCACTGATTGTCGCTTCCCACTGCAAAATGAATTTATAAAAGACTGATGTATTATTGTTGTTATTATTTTACACACTTGATATATTTTACTTAATATATTGGTATTCCTTTTTTGGGTTTTTAGGTTTTGATTCGCTGGTTGCAACTCAACAGCAACATGTGTCGCTATCGTGCTGAATCTATTCTTCTGAAGAGCACATCTGCGAAGGGGGAGAAAAGGTACCCATTATTTGGATTGTGGGCGTACTCCCAAATATGTGACATCATCTAATCCATTATGCCACTTGTGGCAAATAGTGGTTTTGCACCAGTCCATTTACATATGTTTTTTTTTTTTTTTTTCCAGTGTGGAAGAGCAGACAGAGAATGCAGAAGAGGTAATGACTGCTACTATTACTGCACTTAACAGTATAAGCGCTCAGAAAGTGATATTGCTTGTTAGTATGAAACATAATAATAATTTTGTATAACAGCTTTTATTATAAAAGTATATACTTTCATAGCACACTTAACTTGCTTAACTTGCTCAATGGTGACACCTAATGGCAGAAATCGTTAAGGCAATACACAATTCCAGACTTCAGAACATTATGAATGTTAAATTATGCCATCTGAAGCCTGGACATCTGTATATTTTTTTCAAGATCAGTTCTTTCCTGTGAAAAAATAACAGTGGAGCTGAATAAAAACCTGGCAGATTAAGTCGATCCATCTATCTTGTTCTGGTTTTCTGGAAGAAGATTGTAGAGGTGTATTATTGGAAATCAAGAGATCCCTTACCACCTCCCAGGTCCACCTGAGGGATTCCAAAAAATAACATTAACCTTATAAAACCCATATAATATATAACATGCTAACTAAATTAAGGGTAGTGATCAAGCTCCAACAAATGTCATTCAATCACATACCCATTACTTATTTCTGTGAATGAACATTTGATTTTAGGTTGCTCAATATACTGTACTAAAGACAGAATTCTTACTTACGAAATATGAAAGATTTGTTATTGGTGTACAGTAATTCCTTTCTAAATGTTAAGCAATAGCTGGAAATTACATCAATATAATACCTGGACCATGTTTTCATCTTTACTGCAGGAAAGTGTCCTTATAAGGCATGCCATTGTTGCAGCTGACTGGTGCCGCCGGACAAAGTTTGAGGGTGCACTTGAACTCCCTGCTGTCCTCCACATGGACAGCCAAACGAAAAAAGAGCTGCTCGTGGAACTAAAATCCTGGGAGAGTGGATATGAGGAATGTTCATCAGCTGAAATGCTTATTTTTGAATTCGAAAAAAAGGAAGACTTTGAATTATTCAACAAACATGTTGTTGACCAAATGCACCTCAAGGTGTTTTCGAAATTTGAGGAGTGATGTTTATTAAAAAGACTTCCAATCTCTTTTGTGTCATTGTGTTTCAAAGGTGGAAATATACTTACTTCAGGGTTTTAAAGATGGCATAGTTCATCACCTAGAAATGTCAACTCATTACACAAATTAAAATTTTATGTTAAGGGTTAGGTTCCTCAAAATTATGAAACACTTATGGCAGGCAACAGTGAGAAAATGATGTAAAAATGTCAGAGAGAGAGAGAGAGAGAGAGAGAGAGAGAGAGAGAGAGAGAGAGAGAGAGAGAGAGAGAGAGAGAGAGAGAGAGAGAGAGAGAGAGAGAGAGAGAGAGAGAGAGAGAGAGGCTGGAGTTAAACTCAATCGATCTATTAATCAATTATCTAACATTATTAAAAGGACATTTTTGCTTCCAAGCAATCAGATTCTTTGTAAAATAAATAAATAAATAAAAATAAGATGGTCAGTGGTTTGTAAAATCCCTATAACATTTACAGTGTCACCTCCAGCGAACAGCGGCACAAATAACAGCATCTCCAGCGACACCAAGCGGCGACACTTCAGGCAGTCGCAACAAGTGCTGCGACTGTTGGCAACACCGAGCTGCGAAAGCAGTCGCAGCAAGTTTTTTTTCGATTGAAATGATGACATTACAAACTCTAAAAGGGGATAATAAACACTGATAAAAATTAGTACATCATATAAGTAAATAGAAAACGTGGATTTTGTAAAGGAAACAAAATGAATATTATACATAAATATTAAAATAAAGTACAGTAATAATAAGAGGTTCATATAAAGTAAAATAATAAGTGAATACGGCACTTAAATGCACATAAAGGAGCATAAGTACTGGTATTTTAAATTAAAATAACAAATAGCCAGCAACGGTCGCAGCAAATGCCACAAATGGTGCGACTGCTAGCAACACCGTGCATCGACACTTCCGGCACCAAGCAGTGACACTTCCGGCAGTCGCAGCGAATGCCGTGGCAGTCGCGGAACGGGTGCCACTGCCACAAATCGAGCCTGCTGTCTCTCCTACCTCGGCAAAGTTATGTACCGACAAAGTTTCGTTGGGGGGGGTATGACTGGCTTCACGCGGGCCGGACAGAGACACGCAGCAGGTTTGTCCATGTCTGTGTTAACTGCACGTTTTTCTCCTCAATGCCCCTACACAAAAATGGACGCCGCCTTGTTTCGTTGTTTATTAGCATGCTAAATTAATTGTTAGTAAAGCTTATGTCTAACTAGGTTGACGGTGACGAAGCCTTTTCCTGGAATCCAGCGGTTCACTTGAACCATGTAATGGAAAATAAGTATTCTTGGCCTCCCGTGTCCTGTTAGTTTCACTGTATAACCTTCTGGAGACATTCTCCTCGTGGCCCGCCAGGGTGAGGTATTTGTTGTTTTGTCTCCTCTCATCCTCCCCTCCTTCTTCCTTATCTCGTCCCCTGCGGGTCCACTGTATAAAAGACCTTCTTCTTCCTTCTCTCTTTGCACTCGCACTGGCATTCATTCGAGCTGTTGCACCTGTTGCATCTGTTCTGTTGGTTGTACTTTGTTTGTGCCGCGGATATCCGATCATTTATTTCATGTTCATTAAATTACTTATTTACTCAGCATTTCTGCATCGGTAGCTTTGCTCTTTTCCACAACAGTTTGGCGTCACGAACAGGATAGCTGGAGACCCGTCAGTGAAACTCTGGGACGTCGAGGGCCGCGGACCAGGAACGGAGGAAACTCCTCGTTCCCCCTCTACCTCGAACCAAGCATTCAGAGACGAGAGGATCGGCGTCTAAGAGTGGATCTGATCGGCTTCACGTCTATCCAACGAACCTGGAGAGAAAGTGCTAATCCGGAGATCGGGTGAGAAGTAATTGTTCTTGTCTCAGACATATCAGTGACCAGTGGGTTGTTTTCCTTGTCGTCTACGAACGGTCCCGGGGCAGGACGGAGCGCATACGTTAACCGTGCCTGTCAGGTCGTGTTGATTCTGAATCAACACTGAAATTCCCGCTCCACAAGTGAGCCGGAAGCTTCTGGTAGGTAAACTACCAGAGGGGTGAGTTTTTTCTCCACCTTTTTGCTCCAGAGTAAGAAAAAGGGGTGCATGGGGACGCCTGTGTATTTTCTGACTTGGAATTTTGTGAAAACTTGTGTGTGAAAAGTCAGAGTAATAAGTCTAGCTAGACAGTGCTGGGGAAGAACCAGAGCAAAGTGGCTGCTGCTGTTCCCCAGGGGGGACCAATTGTGGACGACATGAGGAAAAAATATGGTCCAGATTGTCTTGACGTGTTGGGAATTTGGGTTGAAAAGTATGATTTCCCAGCAGGGGGATCACTGAGTTTGGAGGAATTGAGAAACCTCCGGGATAAACTGAAGATAGCAGAGGGAAAGGTTACAAAAAAGAAAAACCCAAACAGGTGGGAGATTCAAATCATCAAAGATCATGAAAGGTGTTTTTCATTTTGGAAAACTGAAGCAGAGGTCAGGGACAGGAAACAAGTAAAGAAAACAAAAACAAACGTGTGAACAGCGCTGGGCGCTGGAGCATAGGGGTGACAGAGATAACGGCAGAGGGTGCACACACTCACACACACTCCCCAGAGGAGGGAGAAAAGGAGCCGCTCACACACGAGCATTCAAATGCACCAAATCGTCTGTATCCTTCTCTTACAGGCCCGAGGGACCCTCTCCTGGACATGCCTGTCTTCCCTCCTCCCGCCTGCCCTCATCCAACGCTACCACCGTACAACCCTGCGCACTCCAGCACCGACGCCGCAGCGTCGCCACGTTCATCAGGACTGCCGTCAACCAAACGGCCAGCCTCATCACTGCTTTCAGACAAGGGCTGCTCCCCCAGGTCGCCAAAGCAGTTAACACAAGCTGCTGCGTGGGGATTGAAGATGCCCGGCTGACAGAGGTCCGACGTCATGCAGTGCACGCTGAGAGGCTTCTGCAGGAGGCCAGCGAGGACAAGAAGATAAAGCGTGCCTCCCTCACCATGATGAAGCACCTCAGTGACACGACGAGACGGCCCTACAGGAACAACGACAACCGACGAAGGGCGACTAGCGGAGACAGAGGCGAAAAGGGGGCGTGCCACATCTGCGGCCGAATGGGTCACTGGGCCAGAGAATGCCCTGACAAAGGAAGAACCATTCCCACCGCAGCCAAGAGAGTGATCGCGAGGACCGGAAAAGAGGATCCAGAGGGGACCAGGACGTGTTTATGTAGCATAATTGTGGCAAAGCACTGTTCCTGCTTTTGTTGTGGTTTGTGGCGTGTGTGAGAGTGATCAGTGAGCAGGGTGCAGTTACCCACTTCTACCAGTGGAGGTCGTGTTCGCCCCGGGGAATAACGCTAGAGAGGTCTCAAGTGGCTCATGAGACCTATGTGGAGCGAACCGTCGTAGCGGACGTTAACGTGTGTGTTATCTGTTGTGCTTCCACAGGTGAGAAGGGGAAATGGTTGAAAATAAGAGCAAATGTATGTGTGGCTTTTTCGTAATTGAAGTCTGAGATCGAGGGTATGTGAGTTAAATTTACGTTTTGAATGTATCGTCTCTGAGTGATGTGGGAAATGTGGGAAACGACATGATTAATAAGTTCAAGTCGAAGTCGGGTATGGATCTGTGTTTTGAAATGTAAAAAGTAGATAACGCTCGAGAGGAAGTCTCTCAAGTGGCTCGTGAGACCTATGCGGAGCGAACCGTATTAGCGGACGTTAACATGTGTGTTGTCTGTTGTGCTTCCACAGAAAACCAAAATAAAAGCTTCTAAAGAAACAAAGAAAAACAAAAATAAATGTGTCTTCGCAACATTACCATGCTACATTTACGTTTGACTATCTGCTTTAATATAAAACCACAACAAATGTGTTTTATAATTGTCTTTATATAATCTACAAACGTATTTGTATGATCCAGGGAAAATTCCATGTTTGTTTGCGAAACTCATTGGAAGAATGAAGAAAATCTGTTCGATTGTTATTGTCATGAACATGAATCACAAAACATATATATATATTTTTTTTCCATGTGTCACTTTAACAGAGACAACACCATCTGTAATTACTATGTTTGGTTGCATTTCCCTGGCAGGCAAAGATAGATGGAAGAGACATCCTTCTGGGTAGAAGATGGAACTGGCTTGTCTGTGGATGGTGGAGGCTCGCTGGGCTCATCAATCCGTCCATCCATTCACCTTGTTCGTCTCATCCTGACTGCAGCACGCCACTGTGGAGGCTTGACATAACACACATTAGATTAATAACAGAAAAGCAAAATGTGACTTATGGTGTATTATTTAGTGTGCTTCAGTTGTAATTCTCATAATAATGACTGTTTTGCTGGCTTCACACAATATATATAATTGGCCTGTCTTAGTTAAAAGCCCACTCACCACGACAAGGTGAAGGCCAAGAGTGGGAACACAAACACAGACCAGAAACGAACAGGACAAATCCAGACAAGACTACAAAAAACACAAACACAAATATCAATCACTTTGACCACTATCTTTTTTCACAAAAACTTTTATTTCTTTACAAATTGAACCTTAGATTGTGTCACAACAAACTAAATAAACCCTTGAAACAGCCAACAAAACATGAAACAACAACACTTCATCAATATTATAATGAGTATCCTCATTGTATGTCCTTGTATGGTTCAATGCTGACACAATAAAATAAAAATGAAAAATAAAGACAATGTCTCTTTTTTGGCACGACTGATTGTAGTAGACTATAGCTCTTATACTTAGCCTGACAGTTTGTGCAATGAATTATATTATATCCTAAAACAAGACTAAATAGCCCATAGTTTAAAAATATGTTCAATAGTAAGTGTTCAGTGGGTCAGATGTCAAATGTGATCTATTTAAAATGTAGAATAGATGAGCTAAATAACACATATATAATACACATTGATGGGAATTGAACCATCGCCTCAGTCTTGCAAGTCCAAGATTGTCATAATGTACCACAAACCTAAATCACACTCCCTTTTTTCATCGAAGCTGTTTGAGGAGCGTTAGCACACCATGATTCCTCATCAACTACAGGCCTACACTTCAAATAATTATGAGAAAAATCCAACGTAAAGAGAGCACTTGCATTAGGAAATAGTCAACATGAAATTTCGTCTTCTACTGACACCTGCTGGTCAAATTGAATAGTTGCAAATATTGTGAACAAGTTGTCATCTAATTCTAATCCTAAACAATATGGCCATTCCAAGTCAAGTATTAAGACAATTAATCAGGTTTGTACTGCTTGATTGAACACATTCATCCCGTTCCAGTGCACTAAAACCCACTTCCCTTCAGGACTGTGTCAGCGAAGCCAAAACTTCCTTGAGTGACGCTGTTTCCCAGCATGCAATGCGAGCTAGCGATTCACAATACTATTTCATCACAAACATGGATGTAAAAAATAAAAAGGGACGAAAAATGAAACTTCAGGAACAGCAACCATTGCAATACAAGCAGAACTGGGCCGAAGTTTTATATAAGTTTTATATTATGTACACCATAATACAGCCTTCTGTTGTCAAGCCATACTATTTAAGCCGTGTCCTCCTATAGTACTTCCGTGGGTGGAAGCTCATCGTAGAGGTCACGTGCTGGTTGCGCGTCACTCCAGCGATCACCTCAGGGAAGGTCTGAGACAAGGTCGTTGCCCTTGCAGGCTGTCTGATTCAGGTGAATATATGGAAAACATGGGTCAATGTGGTCAGTCTTAACAAGAGAAGCTTACTGGCGAAAATAATGTACTACAATTGGATGTCACACTTTCTTTTTGTTTTGTGTGTGGTCAGTCTTAACAAGAGAAGCTTACTGGCGAAAATAATGTACTACAAGTGGATGTCACACTTTCTTTTTGTTTTGTATGAGCATGTATACATATATATATATATATATATATATATATATATATACATATATATGTGCGTGTGTGTGTGTGTGTGTAACTTTAACTAACTTATCTATTTCTATCCATCTATCAAACGTACTATCTAGGGATCTATCTAGGGGGGGGGTTAAAATGAGCCGTCGATTGTATGTGTGGGAGTCCCTCGGGTTCAGCCCAGCTGATTTAGTGTTCGGTGAGAGGACCCTCACGTCTGTTAAGGGGTAAGTGGCTTTCCAATGTTAAATGAGTCGAGAATAATGTGTTAGATTACGTCTTTTTTTTTTTTCGTGAATGCTTGCATCGTGCTTGTGAAATTGCTCACAAAACTCTTGTCGCCAGCCAGTCTAAAATGAAGCGGCAGTTTGACAAGAAAGCTGTGGCTCCAGTTTTTGAGACAGGCGACCGAGTGTTGGTATTGTTGCCGTTACCCGGTTCCCGTTTGCAGGCTGGTTTTTCTGGTCCGTATGTCGTGGAGCGCAAACTTTCCGTTACAGATTATGTAGTGCACACTCCTGATAGAAAACGATCGTCCCGCGTCTGCCACGTCAAAATATTGAAAAGTTCCGCCCGGTTCACACTGGACGTGGAAGCGCCGCGAAGCGCCGAGCGCTTCCATTCAGCGCCCATGTTAATCAATCAGTGTGTTTACATGCAGAGCTTAATCGGACTAAGCAATAATTCTGTTTTCTCGTCCAATCGGAGTTCTCAGCTTGGTCCCCGTATCCATGCAGCTGAGAAATTCAAATTATTGACGGGAACGTGTCCTCCTCCCAACACTAGGGGGTGGAGTGAGTCTTTTCAGCCGGTCAGCTGCTTTCGGTTGACATATTAAATCTATTATGATATGGAACGATAGTTCATAATGTACGTGTTACTTGCTTTGCAGATAAGGTGTACCCTATTTCTTGTGCTCCTGGTTATTTTAAAAGGCAGACAAGAACGTTGTTTGCTGTTGGAGGGCTACAACAACACTTCGATGCTACGCTTTGTGCCGTCGCTACGGACCCCAAACTCTCGTTCTTGTTGGATTCGGGTGTGTGTCTGTATTCGATTATCATGATGTTGTTTTTTTTAAATGCTCATACAAAACAAAAATAAAGTGTGACATTCACTTGTAGTACATTATTTTTGCCAGCAAGCTTCTCTTGTTACAACTGACCATCGACCCATATTTTCCATATACTCAACTGAATCAGATACCCTGCAGATCCCCTGCAAGGGCCCCGAGGTGATCGGTGGAGTGACGCACAACCAGCACGTGACCTCTACGATGAGCTTCCACCCACGGAAGTGCCATAGGAGGACACGGCTTAAATAGTATGGCTTGTCCACCAGAAGGCTGTATTATAGTGTACATAATATAAAACTTCGGCCCAGTTCTGCTTGTATTGCAATGGTTGGTGTTCCTGAAGTTTCATTTTTCGTCCCTTTTTATTTTTTACATCCATGTTTGTGATGAAATAGTATTGTGAAATCGCTAGCTCGCATTGCATGCTGGGAAACAGCGTCACTCAAGGAAGTTTTGGCTTCGCTGACACGGTCCTGAAGGGAAGTGGGTTTTAGTGCACTGGAATGGGATGAATGTGTTCAATCAAGCAGTACAAACCTGATTAATTGTCTTAATACTTGACTTGGAATGGCCATATTGTTTAGGATTAGAATTAGATGACAACTTGTTCACAATATTTGCAACTATTCAATTTGACCAGCAGGTGTCAGTAGAAGACGAAATTTCATGTTGACTATTTCCTAATGCAAGTGCTCTCTTTACGTTGGATTTTTCTCTCCGCTTCCGGTTAAGGAGCAGGACGCTGCTCGAGTGGCGACTGTTGCAGCAGCTATCTTTTTTAGTATTTATTCTTCTTTCTACTTATTTTCTTATTTATTTGTTCGTCTGGTCTTATTTTGTTAAGTATAAGGACCATGGATACCAAACTGGCTACGATAGCACTGGTGTTTCTACTCGTTCTGGTTACGAGCGGGATCCCATGTGTAACCATGGCCGCATTGTTTACACCCGGGACCAGCTGTTAGCATCCCGTGGCATGTCGATGCTAACCGGTGCGAGGCCTGATCTTCCCCGCGAACTGAAGAGAAGGAAACGGGGACGACGTGCCGGTGCAGCACTGCGAGCTAAGAAGAGACGCTACAGACCTGTCCTTCCATCCATCGTTATGGGGAATGTAAGATCTTTGACCAACAAGATGGATGAGCTAGCGGCGCTGACCCGGCACCAGAGGGAATTTCGGGAGAGTAGCATCATGCTGTTTACAGAGACATGGCTAACGGAGCTAACACCGGACACGAACGTCACGCTGGACGGATTTCATCTTCTACGGACGGACAGGACAAAGGAGAGCGGAAAAGGGAAAGGAGGTGGGCTGGCAGTGTTTGTCAACGATAGATGGTGTAACCCTGGGCACATCACTGTTAAGAAGAAACTCTGCAGTAAGGACATTGAGCTGTTAGCGGTTTGCATGAGGCCATACTATCTGCCAAGGGAATTCTCGCATGTTATCGCGATAGCTGCGTATGTTCCCCCCCTCTGCTACCGCTGAAGCGGCCTGTGACGTCATCCACTCCACTGTGAGCAGGCTGCAGACACAGCACCCTGATGCCCTTCTTCTCATCTCTGGGGACTTTAACCATGTCTCTCTGTCCTCCACTCTGCCCACATTTACCCAGTATGTCACATGCTGCACCAGGGACAATAAAACACTGGATTTACTGTATGCTAACACCAAGGGGGCATACAGCTCATCACCTCTCCCCCCCCTGGGAAGATCTGACCACAACCTGGTACGTCTCCTGCCTGTGTACAAACCTCTTGTCCGCAGACAGCCAGTGGTCACACGCACTGTTAAGAGATGGTCTGAGGAGTCTGTGGAGGCTCTAAAAGACTGTTTCGACACAACGGTGTGGGAAGAACTCAGTGACTCTCATGGGGAGGACATTGACAGCCTCACTGACTGCATTACGGACTATATTAACTTCTGTGTGGATAACATCGTACACACCAAGACTGTACGGTGTTTCCCAAACAACAAACCCTGGATTACACCCGACATAAAGGCTCTGCTTAAGGAGAAGAAGAGGGCCTTTTTGTCGGGCAACAAAGAGGAGCTAAAGACTGTGCAGAGGGAGCTGAGGAGGAAGATCAGGGAGGGCAAAAACAGATACAAGATGAAGATGGAGGAACAGCTGCAGCAGAACAACGTCAGCGGAGTCTGGAAGGGCCTGAAATCCATCACTGGTTACAAGGAACCTGCCACCCAGTCTGAGGGGGATCTAAAGTGGGTGAACGACCTGAACACTTTCTTTAACAGATTTGACCAGTCACCCACCCCAGCCCCTGTCCAGTTACCACTGCTGCAACCCCCACTACCTACTGTAACTGTGACTGGCCCTCCCCCCACCTCAACTGACCCCTGTTCAACAACACTCTGCATCCAGACCCCCTGTGCTCCCCTGTTCCTCTCAACTAGCCAGGTGAGGACACAGCTGAGAAGGTGCAAGGCAAGGAAGGCTGCAGGTCCAGATGGCATAAGCTCAAGGCTCCTCAAATCCTGTGCAGAGGAACTGTGCGGGATAGTGGGACACATCTTCAACTTGAGCCTGAGACTGGGGAAGGTACCAGAGCTGTGGAAGACATCCTGCTTGGTACCAGTGCCAAAGACCCCTCACCCAAAGGACTTCAACAGCTATAGGCCGGTGGCGCTGACATCGCAGCTGATGAAGACCCTGGAGAGGCTGGTTCTTGGTCATTTGAGACCCCTGGTAAGACCATCGATGGACCCACTGCAGTTCGCCTACCAACCTGGCATCGGGGTGGATGACGCTGTCATCTACCTCCTTCAGAGAGCCCTCTCTCACCTGGACACGGCTGGGGCTACTGTGAGGATCATGTTCTTTGATTTCTCCAGCGCCTTCAACACCATCCAGCCGCTGCTTCTGAGGGGCAAGTTGGAGCACTCTGGAGTGGACGACCTCCTCACGGCCTGGATCCTGGACTATCTCACTGATCGTCCGCAGTACGTGAGGGCTCAGAGGTGTCAGTCGGACACTATCATCTGCAGCACGGGGGTCCCTCAGGGTACGGTTCTGGCCCCGTTCCTGTTCACTCTCTACACTGCAGACTTCACCCACAACTCAGCGAAGTGCCATCTGCAAAAGTTCTCTGACGACTCTGCCATTGTTGGCCTCATCACCCATGGGGACGACACGGAGTACAGAGAACTGACCCAGGATTTTGCAGTCTGGTGCCAGAGAAACCACCTCCAGCTCAACGCAGGAAAGACCAAGGAGCTGGTGGTGGATTTCAAAAGACGCAAGCCCTCCCCCCCCCCCCCACACCGGTAAACATCCAGGGAGTGGACATTGAGATTGTGGAATCTTACAAGTACCTGGGTATCCACTTGAACAATAAACTGGACTGGTCACTCAACTCTACTGCACTCTACAAGAAGGGACAAAGCAGACTCTTTCTGCTCAGGAGACTCAGGTCTTTTGGAGTGGAGGGGGCTCTTCTTAAGTCCTTCTTTGACTCTGTGGTGGCATCAGCCATCTTCTTTGGAGTAGTCTGCTGGGGAAGCAGCATCTCTGCTGCTGACAGGAAGAGACTGAACAAGCTGGTGAAGAAGGCCAGCTCTGTCCTGGGCTGCCCGCTGGACCCTGTGGAGGTGGTGGCTGACAGGAGGATGATAGCTAAACTATCTTCTCTGATGGACAACACGTCCCACCCCCTGCTGGGGACCCTAACAACACTGGAAAGCTCGTTCAGTGACAGACTTCTTCACCCGCGGTGCCTCACGGAG
>NW_027466073.1:5127500-5245000 GCF_046127955.1 Nelusetta ayraudi
CTGATATAGTGCAGTTAGGCAGTATAGCCTATAACAGCTGTTCAGCATCCATAGTAATCCACAGTCAGTGCCATAATCATCCAGTCAGTGTCATATTCATCCATAGTCAGTCTAATATATATGATATCGCGCAGACCCTCGTCCTCCACCACATTAATTGGCCTGCAAGCCGTAGCCACACCCATTTAGCCCCCGCTGTTGAAAGTTGGCGTGTGGTGGACGCGGCCAGCGGTCTCCGTGCCACACCATCCAACGTGGTTTGCTTTACCTCAGAAGGGGGCGGAGGGCTCTCCGCGTCAGCTGTATGCTTCGCAGACAAGTGAAACGTAAGACTGCTCGTACTACGGTGGAAACTAAATACAGCTTTACAGTAAATGCATATCACTTGTGTCCTGTCAAGACTGCCATCTGGCAGGGTTTTGAAGTGGAACTTTCCATTTACAATTGACGCCTTATCCATGTTAGTCCTTCCTAGTGCTCATCTACGCTCAGTGTCTTTTTCTTTTTTTTGTTGTGTTTACAAGCCGGCTGCAAGCGTGTGACTGTGTGCTGTGAGTCAATTCATTTCCCGTTTCCACAATCTACGGAGCGGCCAAAGGTTCAAAAAGCACTTTAATGAATTAATTGAATTAATTAACTATGTGGCAGGTGGGTTTGCCCCCACCTTCACGTCATCAATCACACCTGCGCCGGAGTGCAATCTTTGCGTCCCTCAGTGCGTTTACATGGTACTAGAGAAATTTGAATTATTGCCTTAGTCCGATTCTGATCGGAGTTTGAGAACTCCGATTGGAATCGGAGAATTCCGATTGAGACACCCAGATAATGCGATTGGAATTCTAATTTCTCGGCCATGTATACGCCTTAGTCGGACTATTAACTGGACAACGCAAGTGCGCACGCGCCACCGCACAACTACGTCGTCTAACAAAACAGACAGCGTGAAACAACCAGCAAACGCGAATAAGAATGTTGACATTTGGAGAGAGGATGAGACCGGGGCGATGCTTTCTCTTCTAAAAGAGATGGACATATTAAAATAACACACAACAGAGACCTTTTTTAAAAGGGTAGCGCAGCAAATGCACGGCTTTGCGCAGCCCTGAACAAATACGTATTCCTTCGTATTTATATTTCTACCTTTTCGTTCACATTTTTTGTAAGTTAGAAGAATTTCAACTTTGTAAATAAAAGTACAGCAAAGAGATGTTTTTCTGATTTGTTTTCATTTCGATAATTTCGCTGTTATTCTGCTGGAAACGGGGTGCAGCGGCACAAGCTTCCTCCACGGTCGGCACTTTAATGAGCGTGTGTATAACTGAAGACACCGTTCCTTTGCAAAACCTGTACACAAACTCTCCCACCAGTCTGCGAAGAACCCGCATCCAACAAGAACGAGAGTTTGGGGTCCGTGGCGACGGCACAAAGCGTAGCATAGAAGACATTGTGTTGTTTTAGCCCTCCAACAGCAAACAACGTTCTTGTCTCATGGTTATCTTTTAAAATAACCATGAGCACAAGAAATAGGGTACAGCTTATCTGCAAAGTAAGTAACACGTACATTATGAACTGTCATTCTATATTGTAATGATGTAATATGTCAACCGAAAGCAGCTGACCAGCTGAAAAGGCTCACTCCACCCCCTACTGTTGGGAGGAGGACACGTTCCCGTCAGTAATTCAAATTTCTCAGCTGCATGTATAGGGGGACAAGGTGAGATCTCAGATTGGACGAGAAAACCAAATTATTTCTTAGTCCGATTAAGCTCTTCCTGCAACTCCCCAGGTGGCATTGTCCCCCCAATTTTCCTTTATACCCACCATCTGAATTGTCTCCACCTCCGCCAGACCCTCCCCCTCGCCACATCTAGTCTTTTTTTGATAGGCTGCCCTCGCTATTAACCTCCCTCTCATCACAGCTTTAATTGTGTCCCACAGTATGGTAGTGTCTACTGGACTATCTATGTTCTCCTCCATAGAGCATTTAATCTCTTTCTTAACCTCCTCCAGTGTTTTTGGATTATTTAGCATACCCACATTTAATCTCCAAAGTGTGTTTTTCTTCCTCTTATTTAGACAAATAATAAGGTAATTAATACTGTGTCAGGACAAGTCAGTCGTTCCTATTTTACATTCCTCTATTCTGTATCTGTCTGTAATGTTAATAAAAAAAATAGTCCTCTGTAACGGGTGGAGGTCCCTCCAAACATCAAACATCCCAAGTTCGGCTAGAGAGACGTTGACAAGTTTCGACAGGCGGGTCTGACTTCTGTTGCCATTAGTTGTGTCGAGTTTAGCTTTTAAATCATGTTGATTTAGCTCTTGTTGAGAGAGATGTGTTTCCTGTAGATCAGGCATGGCCAAACTACGGCGTGTCTCTCTCCGGCCCGCGTGAAGGCAGTCAAAAATCTAACCTAACTCAGAAATGACACTTGAACCTGCAATGAGTATTTTAGTCGTTCTAAATGAGTCCAACGTTAGAAAAAAAGGAGCAACCCGGACTTCCCACAGTCTCTTTTCTATTAACATGGGAATTCAATTTTAATAATTTGTCAACTTAAAAACACCCGTCATACTAGAACATCCCTACCAGCTTTCTTCCCTTTATTCTCTGAATTTAATCAAAGAATCTTTGAAACTCTTGTAGCTTTTCTCTGGCTCGTGTCGCTGCTGATGCGTAGCCCCTCCAGGATCCCTCCTTGCACTGCCACTCCGTCGTAGTGCGGGGCACCGAGTGCCGCAGGCCCCTCCGCACCCGTCCCCACCGCCGTCTTCTCCGCCAGGCCGCGTCTCGCCAATTCCTCCTTTACCTCCTCTGCGCTGTTGTAGGTTCGAGTTCCCGTATCCCAGTGGGTCCTCATCTTGGTGAATGGCGTCTGGAAGCGGATGCCCTTCTCCTTCAGGATTCTTTTAGCAGTGTTGTACTCCTTTCTCTTTTGGACCATCTCTGTCGCGTAATCGTGATGGAATGACGGTACTTTATTCCCCAGTTCTATTTTCTTTGTCCATAGCTCTCTCAGGACCCTCTCTTTGGTAGTAAATTCCAGAAAGTTAACAATGATGGGTCTCGGTTGGGCACCGTCCGCTGGCTTCTGTGCAAGTGAGCGGTGTGCTCTCTGAATTTGGAAATTAAAATGTGCTGGCAGGTGCAGTTCGCTTTTCAGCAGGTCTTCCACAAACTTGGCCACAGATTCTCCCTCCTCTCCTTCAGTGACTCCATAGATACGTAGGTTGTTTCTCCTCGGCCTGGACTCCAGGTCAGTTAACTTGTCCTGAAGAGCTTTTTGTTCTCTCAGTGATATGACCAGAGCGTCATTAGCTTCCTGTGCCCAACGTTCTAGCTTTTCAATCCGCAACTCAGCCTCGTTGATCTTGCCGGTCTGGAGCTCCTGTTCGGTGATGACTTACGCAAGTTGTTGATTTATTTCGTGTTTGAAGTCGTCCAAGTCTTTTTCCACGTCGTTCCACAGTGTTTCTCCAAACGTGCGAAGGACTTCTTTGGTTCCGTTTTTAAATCCCGTATCTCCTTGCTAATAATTTTTATGTCCGAGCCCTTTTCCGCGTCGTTAGTCACGAGGAGTTCGTTTCGCCATCTCCCTCTGTTTCAGAGCAAGCTGGTAGTTCCGCCATATTGTCTGTTACCGTGTTTCTGTTTTGGTTGAATGGAGTTTTCTTTCCCATTCCAACGTTCCCCTGATCACTTTGTAGTTAATATGATATCTGACAATAGTCATTCAAGTTTTCGGGGAGTTTTTACCCTAGACGGTCGAGAGCCCTGGTGTCGCGCAGTCTACCGCTTTATGGCCAAACCAGAAGTCCCTTCCCTTTAGCCTTTTCAAGGGGGAGGTGGCTAGACTCGGCTCTTGTGGGACGAGAAGCAGAAGGCCTGTCCGATCGGGGGGGAAGATGAGATGACATTTTTGTGGGTCAACACAAACTCATCTGCGAGGACAGCAGCCTTGGACAGTGACGACACTTTCTGTTCATTCAAGAACATTACCACCTTCTCTGGCAAAGAGTCTTTAAAATCTTCTAAAAGAACGAGCTCACGGAGTGACTCAAAGTCATTTTTGACATCATTAGCTGCACACCATTTATCAAAGAGGTTGCTTTTCTCCCATGCAAACTCGACAAAGGTTTGACCACTAGATTTTCTATGGTTCCTAAACTTTTGCCGGTAGGGCTCAGGAACAAGCTCATAAGCAGGAAAAATTGCTTCCTTTCCAACATCATATTGCAGGCTGTCTTCTAAGAAAAGAGCAGACACCAACTCCTGTGCTTTTCCCACCCGCTTGCATTGGAGAAGGACAGGCCACATGTCTCTTGGCCAGTTGAGTGGCGAAGCTATTCGCTCCAAGGCACTGAAGTATGAATCAACTTCTGCCTCACGAAATGCTGGCACCAGAAAAATGTTTTTACTGGGGCTGGGCAACGATTAAAAATTTTAATCGCAATTAATCGCATGATTTACCTGATTAATCACGATTAATCACGTCGTATACGCAAAAGCCAATAATGAATTTAAAAGAAGTCTTTCATACACTTTAATTTAAATGTTCTGCCATATAAACAAAAGCACCATAACATTTATCGTGCAAACAGTTAACATCAGCACTTTACACAGAAACATTTTTAATGTAAATCTAAAGTTAAAAAAATGCAAATACAAAATTAAAGCTTATTGCCAATGCCAGGGCATTACTGTTATCCTGTTCCTTATGAAAAATAAAAAAAATCTACCTACAAAATCCTGAGCCACAATAATAACAGGCAATTTCTGAGGTAACAGCAGAAACATTTTTCTTTTATCAGGGAGCAGCATAACCAGTCTGCGTTCCCTTGCAAATGTCCCAGTTAGAAAGGGTGAGGCACAAAAACGTTCACTTTTGGGTTTTTCTTCACAGGGGACTAGAATGTAAAGTCCACATTTATACTGGAGTTCCTTTGGAGAATCTCACTCAACTCAGTGCAGTTTGTCAGTTCCTGGAACTTGACGGCCAGTTATTTTAAATGTACTGCCATATGAATTAAAGTGCCATAACATTTACTGTGCAAACACACTTTTAACATCAGCATTTTTGAACAATTAGCAGCTAAGAAAAAAAAATAGTGTAAATTTAAACTCAACTTAAACAATGTTATCAAAGCAATACAAAATTAAAGCTGTAAGCAGCGTTTGCGGGACTGAGCCCACCTGGCCACTGCCTGCCGTGACGTCCGCCACCTGGCCACGAGCCCCTAACACCCGCCAACGCTTCCCAACGCCTGGCGATTCTGCCCGAAACCCGCCGATGCCCCATTACTGACGCCGACGCCTGCTGATGACACATCAAGCACTGACTTGACATTACTGACTTGACATTTAATAATAATAAATAATAATAATAATGAACTTTTATTTGTACAGCGCTAAATCACAGCCAAAGGCGTCTCAAAGCGCTTTATACAATCAGAGAGAACCAACCGGGCCCCCGGAGCAAGCAAGATGCGACAGTGGCTGGGAAAAACTCCCCTGTGGGAAGAAACCTAGGGCAGAACCAGACTCCAGAGGGCGATCATCTGCCTATGAGTAGTTGGGGTGAAGTATAAAGATAGAGGAGAGACAGAGAAAGAGAAAAAGGAGCAGAGTGAGCCAGGGTGGCAGACAGGACAGAGTGAAAAACAGATACACCAACCAGGCAAAAAGGATATAAACACAAAGAATAGGAACTAATTCAAGGCTGCTGTCCATGTGGAGTGTAAGTGTCCATGCTTTGGAAGGCAAGAACCTAGCTCGATGGACAATCTGCCGATAGGACTAGTCCAGGTCTTAAGCGTGGCGGTGGGATGAAGCGATGACAGCAAGACATTTAGAAACATTTGATTTCTAAATGTGATTGATTACTGTATCATTTTGTAGATAATAAGCCTTAAAGTTGGCTTTTTGTTTTGTTTTGCGACAGCTCCAATATTCCATTTTTACTGTACAATAAGATCAAATTGCTCCATAAGCTCTGTCAATGGTTGGTACAGTTGACCTCAGGACAACCTTGAATATATCTTCAATCATTATAAGGCATATTTAATGTACCATTTTGGAGATATTAAGCCTCAAAGTTGTTGTTTTCCTTTTTTTTTTTAGCTTTTCAAACAGGCAAAAAGGGCCCAGTACTCAATTTTTTACTGTACAGTAACATTGCTTTGCTCCATAATTTCTGTCAGTGGTTGGTACAGTTGACCTGAGGAATACCCTGACTATATCCTCAGTCATTATCAAGCATATGTACAGTATCATTTTGAAGATAATAAGCCTTAAAGTTGGCTTTTTGTTTTGTTTTGCGACAGCTCCAATATTCCATTTTTACTGTACAATAAGATCAAATTGCTCCATAAGCTCTGTCAATGGTTGGTACAGTTGACCTCAGGACAACCTTGAATATATCTTCAATCATTATAAGGCATATTTAATGTACCATTTTGGAGATATTAAGCCTCAAAGTTGTTGTTTTCCTTTTTTTTTTAGCTTTTCAAACAGGCAAAAAGGGCCCAGTACTCAATTTTTTACTGTACAGTAACATTGCTTTGCTCCATAATTTCTGTCAGTGGTTGGTACAGTTGACCTGAGGAATACCCTGACTATATCCTCAGTCATTATCAAGCATATGTACAGTATCATTTTGGAGATATTAAGCCTTAAAGTTGGCTTTTTTTTTTTTTTTTGCGACAGCTCCAATATTCCATTTTTACTGTACAATAACATCAAATTGCTCCATAAGGTCTGGCAATGGTTGGTACAGTTGACCTCAGGACAACCTTGAATATATCTTCTCTTAATATTCATGAATATTCTCACTTAATGTACCAGCTCCTTCCTGTAGACATGATATGTACAGTTAGTTATTCTTTGTTTGACGCAAGTGTTATATTAATTTCCTACTATCTGTACCGGTACTTCTTGTTAATTTGAAATAAACACTAACAGCATAATGTCAAAACAAAAACCGAACAAGTCAAACAGGAGCAGATCATAAAACAAGGAGGCTTTGTACTAAAATATGGATAAAATATAAACAGGGAGTTGTCTAATGTCGTCAAGGAAGCCAACATTACGTTACCTGTTGATCAGCATGTTGACTCAGAAAATCCTCAGGCTCCTGCTGCGACATTTCATGTGGGGCGACGGTTGTGACTTCACTGCTGGTCCCGTGAGAAACTCAAATCGGTCCCTCACGTTTGTGTTGCGTGGCATGGGTTAGGACATTGAGAGGCATTATAGTGTGGTTGTGTGCACCAAATCGGACTCGGCTTCTTGCTCGATAGCCGTGCATAATTTATGCAAACGCAATGCTCTGTTTATGTGAACTCACGGAGTCCGACTCCGTGCACGTGCTCATCTCGACTCGATGGATTTATGAGCTTGATGACAAGTGTCACAAGTGTGTATTTTGTATTGGATTGATGTACTGCAATTCTAGTCATATGAACAAGCAATTAGCATTCCTAGTTATATGTGGCATGACGAAATACTGTACTACCAAGTTTGTATTGCAGTATCTTCAGTTTATGGGGTAGAGGGTGCTCAAATTGGATTGATTGAAGATGTAGTTTAGGTACAATTTGCTTGTTTTTATCAAAATTTAAGTTGATTGCAGTTCAAGGTGGCACAATCCTATCAGATGTTGTCATTTTGTCACGAAGAACACTGGTATTTGATGATTATTACCATAAGTACCACCATGTTGCAGGCATTGTGGTTACAAGTTTCACTCCAATTTTGATTGTTGTCTGTATGACTAGCAATCCGTTGAGCTGTCTAGGGTTATCATTCAGCTAAGGTGTCACAACTTTTAATTGCATGGGAACTTTGGGATCCATGGCAGATGGGCATTGTAAAAAAACGGACCTTGAGTCGGAAGGCTAGCTTGTCCTAATTGTGACCTTAATATGATGATTTTTTTTCCCTGCCAGATTGAGGAGAAATTAAATGGACATCCAAACCGGATGTCCATTCATGTCCATTTAAGCAAGCATTTTTGCAGATTTTAACACTGACTTGCATTAATAGGCGATGAATGAGCTGTGGCGCATTCTGGATAAGGGCAACAGAAAATTCATTGATGAACTAAAAAATGAGATGAGAAGACTTCTGCACCAATGTGTAATTTTATGGTGTTTGGGAAAAAAATCAAGTGATGATGCCACGCATAACGCTGGATGTAGTTCAGTTGAGTCATTTTGCTGTGTCTCTAATTGACTGTGTAGCTGTTTCCTTGGACATAGGATGGTTTATGTTGCGCTGAATGAATAGATGCAGAATGGTAATACTCTTCATGCTGAAAAAATAAGATTTTTTTTGTGATCAACACAAACCTAATAAGACTCATTTTTAGGAAGACTAACTTTGAACTCAAAGTTTATTTCTTCTATTCCAGTGGAATATTCCATCGCGCTGCTCAGGGCACTCCCCACACTCTTTCCTTCACCAAGTCCACCACCGAAGAAGCTGGGACATGCCAGTGAGGCACTGCTTCATGTCATTCAGGTGTTCGCATTTTCTCACATTCAACACTTCATAGTTCCATGCATGGATGTGGCGTTTCCTTCTTCTTTTTCTTTAGCCAACAGAAGATCCCATAATGTACTCGCAGAAGAGGTCTTTCCTGTGTTGCTGTTTGATGGGACCCGCTGTCTCATCTGTCTTGGAGCCACTCCCGCCACCACGCTTGCCAAGGAAGACTTGAGTGACCGTCTGCTTCATCTGATGGGTTACGACTATGCCCTGCACCTCACATATCCAAAAGTGTGTGGCAACCCTTCTCTCTGTCATTCAGACAGAAGTGCTACAGGACACTATCCATGAGTGAGACACCACAGCCTCATACAAAAAAGACCATGGCAGAATGGAAATTGGGGAGTATAGCTGTGTACTAGGCATAGGTAGCGATACACTCCCCTGGTAGTTGTAACTTGAGGGTGGGTGGGAGTCTGTTGGAACAAACATGTTATCAGTGGTGATAGGAACACTATATGCTGTCCCCATACTGTTTTTTTTTTTTGTGTGTAACTGAGTGTCAGGGAATCTGAATCAATATTCAATAATGATGACGGTGAATATTGTAACAATTGTTACTTGCGTTCTAGAAATGATTGCTTGAGGTTGTTTTAAGATGCAATGCCTTAGTGACGTTTTTATTACAAGGCAGTGAAGGCACTGTCAGCAATTTAAGTGAATAAATAGTTGTTGACAATATTAATTCTGTTTGCTTAATTATTTTTTTTGGGGGGGAGTGGGCGTAGGGGGGGTGGATGCTTTGTCTCATTTTGAGAAAAAAAAGCTAATATTGTGAACACTTAAATTAAGAAGAATTGCACTGTTAGTAGGTCTGGTTTTAAGATCTTTTCATTCAAATTAAGAAAGAAGCAAACGTGAAAAAAGAATTGAGAAGCTAGTATCAAGTTTATTTGACTTAGTACAGTCCTTGGAATGAGTGCTTTACTGTTTATTTCAAGAGTTTTTCCATTCTTCAAATGCCAAGATATATCGTCTTATTTTAAGAAATCTTACCAAGTCTAAATATCTTACTGCATTGGCAGATAATTTGACTTGTTTCTAGCCTGTTCTTTCTCAATTTAAGTGTTTGTTTCTTAGATATATTTTGCAGTGTGTGGACACCGAGGGGAGCTCTAGAATTGGCTCATTCAACCGACCAACGAGCCAATCAGCAGCGGCGTCACAGGCCCTCCTCCTTCTTTGTTCTCTCTCTCACTTTGACTTCGGCACTGGACAGCCAGGTTTGTGGAGGGAAGGTTGGAACAAGGTAAGGACGGGGTACCCCATACATTCATGTACGTAGAGTCACTAAGTCTTAAACTCACCAGGTTTGTATCGCTTATCGATAACCCTAATGCCATACAAGTCTATGAGGGTCAAAGGTCAACTTTGTCCTAGGGACATGGGGCCACTTTCAGGTTCATCAGGATCCTCCTGGACATACCCACACCAAATTTGGGGCTTCTAGCCCATGAGGAACCCCGAAACCCTCACTCTAATTCCAGCCTTATCGCTAACCCTAATGCCATACAAGTCTATGAAGGTCAAAAGTCAACTTTGTCCTAGAGACATGGGGCCACTTCCTTTTTCATCAGGAGCCCCCAAGAAGCGCACACGCCAAATTTGGGGCTTCTAGTTCTTGAGGAACCCCAAAACCCTCACTCTAATTCCAGCCTTATCGCTAAACCCTAATGCAGTGCAAGTCTATGAAGGTCAAAGCTCAACTTTGTCCGAGAGACATCAAGTGTTTTTTCATGAATCATTCATCAATGTTAAGAGTTTGCTTTGTGGAGAATTCACAATAAAAATACATTGACACTGTCAAGATGGACTCAAGCACTATTATTGAACTATACTGTATTTTTAGAGTGATGTGAAGCTTTTGACAAGCGCTGCGCAAAGGAGGCCCATTTGTTTTTGTTTTTTTTCAGGGGGCCCAAAATTCCTGGCGGCGCCCCTGAGCGGGCATCTCCAGCACTAAGGCAGTGGAGCTGCCGGCCACGAGAGAAGAATTAACCAGTCCATTGAAACCATTTGTTTGGTCTAGTTAGTGGCAACAGTCCTTTGAGGATCTTAAGTGCCTTCTCAGCTGTAACCCTGTCGTGTCTGCTCCAAATTTTTCCTCATTGGCTAGAAGCCCCAAATCTAGCGTGGGCGCTTCTTGGGGGCTCCTGATGAAAAAGCAAGTGGCCCCATGTCTCTAGGACAAAGTTGAAAATTCACCCCATAGACTTGCATTGAATTAGGGTTAACAATAAGGCTGTAACTAGGGTTAGGGTTAGGGTTAGCTGAAATTAGGGTTAGGGTTTTGGGGTTCCTCAAGGACTAGAAGCCCCAAATTTGGCGTGGGCGCTTCTTGGGGGCTCCTGATGAAAAAGCAAGTGGCCCCATGTCTCTAAGACAAAGTTGAAAATTCACCCCATAGACTTGCATTGAATTAGGGTTAACAATAAGGCTGAAACTAGGGTTAGGGTTAGGGTTAGGGTTAGCTGAAATTAGGGTTAGGGTTTCGGGGTTCCTCAAGTACTAGAAGCCCCAAATTTGGCGTGGGTGCTTCTTGGGGGCTCCTGATGAAAAAGCAAGTAGCCCCATATCTGTAGGACAAAGTTGAAATTTCACCCCATAGACTTGTATGGCATTAGGGTTAGGGTCCAAGAGTACACATACACATTTTCTTTTGCTTTATTGATTTAAGCTCATCGTCTCCAGCTGCAAAGGTACAGAAACCTTTCTGTAAACTTGTGTTATCATTGTCCTTCTTTGAAAATGACACAATCTTTCATTTCATTGTTCAGATGCCGAACACCAAGGCATTCCGTCGCTCTCTGGCCATGAAACGACGCCTGGAGCAAAAACAGGATTGGACACCTTTTCCACCTCGGAAGGACTTTGAACGTCGTGAGTAGTTCCACGTTCATGATTTCATGTTCTGCCTGTGTTGTTATGTTGTATTCCAAATAAATCTTACAAAAACATATTTAGATTTTTCTTTTTTGTCAATTTACACAGGGCGCGGTACTGGTCAGCGACCTGGGTGCGAAGATGGCCCGTTTTGCTCCTGACTGACAAAACAGTGCAAGTTCGTTCTTAAGGCCCAGCAACCAGACAAGAAGGTATGGGTCGTGATTTTGTCAAGCCACGAGTTTCTTTATGTTTTTGTTCTGGTGGTGGGAGACTCACATCTCTGTCCACTTGTGGATGGTTTTGTGTTCTCGCCCCGGGCAACAACCTTGAACACGGGCTTGTAACAGACTCCGCCCAGGATTTTGCTGCGCTACTGGCAACTGTGTTGGACCGCTGGCCCAAGGTTTGTTTATCTGCTGTGACAAACAAATTTGAACACATGAATGTCATCGCCACTTTGTTTTATGAATATCAAGTAATTCCATGATCCATAGTTCAATAACAAGAATATTCATGAATTTATTTTGCATTTTTATGTTTGTTTGGGTTTTTTTTTTTATACAACTATTTTGTAGGTGTTTGTGCTTGACTTTCCACCTCGCCTGACTGTCAAGCCAGAACTACAAACAGCGCTACGTCAAGTATATCATTGTGTTGCTGCACGCATGGGTGTGTAAAATACATATTTTTGTTGTATTTTTTTCTCTTCAGTGACACTGTGCTAACAGATATTTCTTAGAATTGTGTGATTACATAATTGATTATGTGACACTTCTTCCAGGTTTAACATTTGTGTATATGGCCGATCACCTCCCCCTTCGTCAGCTGTACATGGTGGTGTTATGATGGTGTAAGTTTTGCCTTCTTCAGCCTTACTTGCTCTTCATTTGATATGACAAATATGTGTTAACATGTTGTTTTCTGTTTAGGTGCACCTCAGGACTGATTTTGGTGGAGCGTCTGCATGCTGCATGCTCCATCAGCTCGCACCCCCTTCACCTAGGCCAGGGGTGTTGTGCCACAACCAATCATCGCCCAGGGTGTCTCCCAGAGTGGTTGTGACAGGTCCTGTCTACATGCCAGTGTATGGACCTGTAATGGACTCTTGTTGGACAGGAGGTTGAGGTAACCTGTTCATCCCTCTTTTTTTTTTTTTCCCTCCAATCGTGTATTTGTCAAACTGTGCAACTTTTTATTTTAAAAATGAACACTTATCCTAAGTTGACTCTGATTTCCTCTCCTCTTTTTTTTATAGACAGTACCAAGAGTTGTTGAGACTGCATTTCACACAGACATCCCGTCCAATCCCGTGTGGTTCAGTGAGGCTGTGCTGCTGGACCACATGGAGACCGTCGTGGAGTCATCTGGCAGGGTTTCCCCAGCTGCCACGGTAACATTCACACAATTATTCATACACTTATCAACTAATATTGTTGTGCTTTCTGTCGCAATAAATAATCGATACACTGACGGCAAATATCAATATTTTATTTCAACACACATTATGGATTTACCCCGTTGTCACCGTCAACTATTAATCTCTCCTGTCCTGTTTGTGGGGGCGCTAATCCCGTAAGAGTCAAGTAGGCGTAAGCAGCGGCCGGTGAATAAGACGAGTTAACAACGGAAGAGCACATGCATGAACGGCGGAAAATACCAACAACGGAAAACAAATCAAAGACCCACCCGCAAGTTACCACTCTAAAGTGTGGACCCACTTTGGCTTTTACGAGACGGATGACGGGAGGAAGCTTCATAAAGAATATGCAATCTGCAACAACTGTTTTGCGAAGGTAAAATACAATGGCAACTCTACGAATCTGCAGAGCTGCCTCGTTCGCTATCACCTGTCCCGTTTTTCCTAGAATTGTTCTCTTTTTTCACCACCTGTCCCGGGAAAGATAAAATCTCTCCCAGGACACAATTTGTCCCGTTTTTTATGGAAAATGACAAAACCTCATTTAATTTCCGTCTGTGGTCTAGATAGGGTTGCCAACCCTCCCGTAAAATACGCGATTGTCCCATATTTGGCAACTAAAAAGCCTGTCCCGTAATGAACTGATGGGGGACGCACTTCACTTTGTCCCGTATATTTTGGGGACGCGTTTATTTATTTATTTATTTTGTCTGCATCATTTCTTTTATTGATTTTCAGAATCGGGGCAGTGAAAGGATTTTTTTCCCTCTTTCATCTTCCCGTCGGTTTGTATATCCCAAGTCCCCAAGTTGAGTTAAAACAAGTTGCTACTGACTTTACATTACCAGAAAGCACTGTCCTTGTTTACAAGAAAGTTATTAATGTTCATGCACTTTAATATGTTTGCTTGTGCAGTGCACGTTTGTTTGTACATTATACAAAGTTTTGGAATAAATGCAAGATCACAGGCATTTTCCTTTTTATGGGTATTCTTTTCTTTTTCAGTCACATATCGTCGGCAAAATTTCGAAGATATCGAAGATATCGTGTGTCGTGATGTTGTCATTATCGTGGGCCAAATATCGTCACAGTATCGAATCGTGGGTTAGCCGTATCGCCCTACCCCTATTATCAACACAAGATCACATATGTACAGTACATGTACAGTTTAATTAGTGTGTTAATTTGTTTATGAATTCATTTCTTTATGTTCTTCCAGATGTCTAGCCTGAGACGTCGATCAGCACGCGTTGCCTCAAAAACCAAAACAAACAAGTGACATGTTGGTATTTGGGATATGTGTATTTCATTGTGTGCATCTTTGTGATAGGACAATAAATGCAGTTCTTTAAACGTTACTTTGTGTCCTTGTATTTGCAGGTGTGGGCAACACGTTCAACTGTCCACATGACTGAGTCTGCCTCGAGCAATGTCACAGCAGTGCAGCAGGTTTGTACTTATTCATTTCCACTTCATCACCTGTGTGTGTTTTCTAGGCTTTACACTGATCTTATCGGCTGTATCGGATCGGCCGATATTTGGCATTTTTTGAAACGTTCATGATCGGGCGTCATGTCATGAATCACCGATCAATGACGTCATGGTCGTGTTGAAACTTTTTTAATCTGTCTCATTTCCTCCAAAGTAGTTTCACAGCATCGACATGTTTATTTGTTTGTATCCGAGTGTTTTGTAAATGTATAGATTTGGGTTTACATTGTTGTCAGTTCCTTTTGTCTGCTGTGTGTCCGTTTGGGCACTAGATGGCGCAGTAGATCCTGTGTTCCCTTTTTTTTTGCTTGTTCCAGGTGCGGAAAGGTGATTGGCTGGTGCCAATATTAAAGGAGGAGGACTTCAACACCTCGGTCTCTTTGTCCTTCTCCCAGCTCCCAACCAGAGGCCATGTGCCGCAGCAGCAGCATTCTGTGTTCAGCCATCAATTCTGTTTTGTAATCTATTTCAGTTCCCTTTGTGTCCACGTAGCCCGTAGGGGAGGGAAGCCATTTGTGTTGTGACCCTTTTCTCCTGTGTTTTAGTTAAGGAGGTTAGTTTGACTGTCATTTATTTGATTGTTTTCTTCATAGGTAAGATCCATAAGAGAGACATTTTGTTTGTTGTTTTGGCCATGCCCTCCCTGACGCCAGTGAAATGATGGTGACGTTTAATAAAAACCATCCTGTGGACGAAGCACCTTTGTCTAATTTGAGAGCTGGGAGAAGGGGGTGGCCTTTATGTTGTGTCCTGGTTCCCCCTAGGCCGGGGCATAACACCGAGAGCTAATGATTCATGATTCAAAAACCTTCATTTTCGTCTTCGTGCCTCTTCCTGTTTTGAGTACTGTCGCTATGTGACGGACAATAAAGTTTCTTTGAATCTGCAATATATGCAACGCTACAGTACCTCGCGGGGGAACTTTGGCAAAAAATTTCAACACCACAAATTTAATCAGGCACTTGGAAAAGATACACACGGAGGAGCATGTCGAGTTCAAGAAACATGCGGAGAAAGAAAAAGAAAAGCAAACTGTGAAACGGATGCTAAAGCAAACAACTTTAGACGGTGCTCGTGAGAAGGCAAGGGGTGTACAGAAACAAGTATTTATTGCCCCTAACCTGATCGGATCGGTGATCGGTGATCGGTTTATTTAAACTCACTGATCGGTGATCGGCACAAAAATCGTGATCGTGTAAAGCCTAGTGTTTTCCTTTCTATGTTTATTGGCATAAAATCACATCTTTCTTATTTTAATCAGGTGGAGGCGACGCCACAGATGACCAGAGCTGTGCCCGTGGTTCCTGTGGCTCCCGTGGTTGCCAGCACCAAGCCAGAGGAGGCCAGCACCGTCCAGGAGGCAACACAGAAGATCAACTAAGCTAAGGAGGCTTTTCTTTCTTCTTCTGTTGCCTCTGACTGCTCCGCTCGTTCTACGCCTCGCACATGGGATTTGTGATCCATCATCAGTTAGTACTAGTGAAGATGCAGTGGCAGATCATGGCACTGGTATTAGATTAGCCAAGGTTCTGCATGGTTCTTTTCATCAAGGCGAAACCGGTCACGGTTTAAAATTCCAGCACCAGCTGGCAACAGTGAGTCACTTCAGAAGAGCAAAACTCCTCACTTTGACATGGATAATTCTGACGTAGAGTTTGTCAGTGCTGTGACCAATGAAGAGTGTAACTTCTCTCCCCTTGATGTTGATGTTTGTTTAGACCTTTGCAAAAACTTGAAGATTCATTTGGACCGTGCAAGTTTTCCAATTTCTGATTGCAAAGGCCCATTAGGTTCGCCGTGTACAAATGAGAATGTAGAGGCTGATGGAAACTGCTTCTTCAGAGCCATCAGTCAAGCTGTGACTGGTTTATAGACACAGAAGTGGAAATTCAGGTTGCAGCAGATTGTTTACGATTAGATGTGTACACTTTTATCGATGGTCATGGGTTGAAGTACAGCTCTTGCAAGAAACAATTCTCACATTGTATATATTTATGGATGTATTTGTTTTATATGGAAGCAGTTACCATAATCCAAATTAAAATAAGAATATAATAACAGAAAATTCCTATATGCATTTTCATTTTCTTATGTTGTGTGCATTCCACACCTGTGCAGTGTCATCCAACTCATCCTGTAGAAAATGTATACATTTAGGAAGAGCTGTGCCAGCAGAACATAAATAAAACACTAAATTACAGCATTCACACATGAGCAACCCCACCCTCTCCCTCCCTCCCTGTCACTGTTCATCCCCCCCCCTCTTTCTCCCCATCTCTTATCCTCTCTGTTTCTACCCTTCTGTTCCATCTCTCTCCCCTTCCATCTCTGTTCCTTTCCCTTTTCTACCCCTTCTCTTTAGCATTGTTTTTCCTTTCCTCCCGTCTCTGTCTGTCTGTCTTCCCACACACCCCCTTTCCAGTTTCTGTCCTCCCTCCCCTCTCTCTCACTCACATACACATGCGCACAAAATGAAAATAAAACATTATTCATGAACTCACCTGTATGGAGGCCCATACAACAAAACTGCAGGAGACTTTTGTCCAGAAACTCGCCATCAAAATGCCCGTTGTCTCTGAGGTCTGATAACAAGGCTAACCAGAACTCCATGCGCTGGCCACGCAGGAAACCCCACCAATATTCAGTTCTTTGATTGGCGGTGCTGGCCCCCTCCAAGTAACTATCGAGGGTGTCGTCTGGTTGAACAGGGACGAGGAAACGCTGGAAGCCTCTAATATGGCCATTTTCGGTTCCAAGGTCGCCTCGAACAACTCTAGGGCACCCCCCAAAACGCTGTACCGCTTCTATGTAGCACCCTCCAATTACTTTTGAGTCACTACTTGTTGTGTAAGCTGGGCCACTTACTAGAAATTAGGTATACAGCCTTAACTAGAAAAATCAATTAAAAGTGGTCAAATATGTTACACTGTTGAATATAATCAAAGACAAAACTGCCTTCATCACAGCTTTCCATAAATGGATCTTTATTGATTTATTCAGAAAAAGCTTTGGTAGCTCATTCTCAGAACAGCAGCCTCAGATTTCTTCTTAGACATAAGATTTACAGTACAGAGAAAAAACAATAAAGGGAAAAATGGGACGGGTAAATTTCAAGCTTGTTATTTAAGTTATTAGGCTTAGCAATACAGCTATTGTACTGTGTGTGGGGGGTGGAGGGGGCCGGTTGATGCGCCATACTGGGTCCGTAGGGGGGGGGCCTCTGGGTGCTCGGGCCTGCCTTGGGTACCGATCCTCCCGGTGGGTGAAGGGGCTGGGTCCTGTCATGGGGATGAGTCTGGTCTCGCTTGCCCTGGGGGGCCCCCGTCCGGGGGCCGGGCTCTGCTGCCTGTCCGCCCTGGGTGGTGTCCCTTCTCCTTGGGGTATCTGCCTCCCTGTCATCCTGCCCTGGCTCCTCGTGGGGCGGGTGCCCTCCGGCCCGGGGGCCTGCTGCTCCGGGCCTCTTCCCTGCCGGCTTTGCGGTGGGTATGCCGTGTCCGGGCCCCCCCCCCCCGGCTCGTCACTGGCTTGGGGCGGTTGCGGCCTCGGAGACTGCACTAATTGGCAGCCTACTTCCAGTGACGTACTTAAACACACCCACCCCCACATTCAGGTACACACACCACCACATCCATACACACACACACACACACACACACACACACACACGCACACACGCACACACGCACGCACACACACGCACACACACACGTATACACAGATACAAACATGCACACACACACAAGTATACACACATGCAAATATACACACACACCCGCACACACGCACACACACACACACAAATATACACAAGCGCGGGTACACTGTTGTACACTATTGCATAGCTTATTGTCTTATTGATCCATGAGTATATTATTATCATCGTTATTATTACTATCAACATTATTATTATTATTATTATTATTATAACTATTATTATTATTATTACTATTAACGTTGCTATTATTATCATCGCTATTATTATTAACATCACTGTATGAACTCGCATGTATGTTTGTATGGGTATATATGCACTATCTGACAATTAGCTATGCATATTTACGATCTGTTTTGTTCTCTTTTAACACAATTGTATATTGTTGCCAGTTGCCTCCTCTACTCCTCTCTCTCTATCCCTCTCATCATCTCATCATCCCCCCCCCCACACTCATTTCCCCTCTCTACTCACCCCCCTATCTGTCCCCCTCAGTCCGGTCATGGCCAGAATGTCACCAAGAACATTATAATAAAACCACTGAAGAGGTAGCTCCTGAAACCACCCACGTGGCTCACACTCTCAAGATCTACCTCTGAGAATAAAATCTGTCAGCCATCATAGACATTCAGAGACACTTCTGCTTGTCATTATGGCCAGACCGGACAAGGGAAAAAAAAAAAAAAAAAAAAAAAAAAAAAAGCAATACAGCTATTAACGTTCGTTTGAAACGGTTGTCAACATTAACAGACTGAACTGGACTTAATAACAGGAGTGCTGCATTATTCTGGTGAGTGTCAGCTGCGCTGGGCGTGTAAACCGGGCCATCCAGCTGCGGTGCTGATCCGACGCCACTCGTGTCAAAAATCCGGACAAATGTCACTTGATCAAGGAGGAAATCTGCATCAGATGAGATCAGCAGACTTTGTTTACGTTTGACTATCTCCTTTAATATAGAACCACCACAAATGTGTTAATGACTTTTATAATTTCCTTTATATAATATACAAAAGTATTAGTATGATCCAGGGAAAATTCCATGTTTGTTTGCGAAACTCATTGGAAGAATGAAGAAAATCTGTTTGATTGTTATTGTCATGAACATGAATCACAAGTTGTTTTTTTTTGTTTTTTTTCATGTGTCACTTTAACAGAGACAACACCATCTGTAATTACTATGTTTGGTTGCATTTCCCTGGCAGGCAAAGATAGATGGAAGAGGCATCCTTCTGGGTGGAAAATGGGACTGGCTTGTCTGTGGATGGTGGAGGCTCGCTGGGCTCATCAATCCGTCCATCCATTCACCTTGTTCGTCTCATCTTGACTGCAGCACGCCACTGTGGAGGCTTGACATAACACACATTAGATTAATAACAGAAAAGCAAAATGTGACTTATGGTGTATTATTTAGTGTGCTTCAGTTGTAATTCTCATAATAATAATTTGCTGGCTTCACACAATATATATAATTGGCCTGTCTTAGTTAAAAGCCCACTCACCACGACAAGGTGAAGGCCAAGAGTGGGAACACAAACACAGACCAGAAATGAACAGGACAAATCCAGACAAGACTACAAAAAACACAAACACAAATATCAATCACTTTGACCACTATCTTTTTTAACAAAAACTTTTATTTCTTTACAAATTGAACCTTAGATTGTGTCACAACAAACTAAATAAACCCTTGAAACAGCCAACAAAACATGAAACAACAACACTTCATCAATATTATAATGAGTATCCTCATAAATGATTTCAAGATAACTTTCAACACTTTCTTACAAAAACATTTTCTCTGTCTGCCGTAACGATTTTCAGGTTTTTTTCATGTGAATATTTTAACATTGAACATGTTAACTGAACAGTCAATCCCTTCATTGTTGCTCTGACCTCTTCATCATTTGTGACCTCTTCATCATTTGTGACCTCCACATCTACATTAGACACAATATGGCTGTCACATGGCTCCTGAATCACTAGAAAACTGTCTTTTTCCAAGATCTCTGACACCTCTTTACATTTTTTTAGAATATGTGTGGTCAAAGATTTGTTCAAAATCACGTGTGTGTGTGTGTGTGTGTGTGTGTGTGTGTGTGTGTGTGTGTGTGTGTGACTCATTTACCTTTTGTTTTGTAGACATGCTCTTACCTGATTTGAAGAAACTAAAAATGGTTGGGGGCGACACTCACAGCAAGAAGCTTGTGGGTTCGATTCCGGAGCCCGGCCCTGGGACCTTTCTGTGTGGAGTTTGCATGTTCTCCCTGTGTCTGCGTGGGTTCTCTCCGGGTTCTCCGGCTTCCTCCCACACTCCAAAAACATGCATGTGAGGTCAATTGAACGTTCTAAATTGTCCGTAGGTGTGCATGTGAGTGTGAATGGTTGTTTGTCTCTATGTGGCCCTGCGATGAACTGGCGACTTGTCCAGGGTGTCACCCTGCCTTCGCCCTAAGACAGCTGGGATAGGCTCCAGCAGACCCCCGTGACCCTGAATAGGAATAAGCGGGTATAGAAGATGAATGAATGAAATCTTTATTGAATGAATGACACATTTTATTTCACTCGTGGTTTATGTAATTATTATTTTTTGCTCCATAGCTTTCATGATTCATCATTACATGTTAAGCGTGATGAATTGCATGAAAAGAGAGAGCACTCGCTGATAAATTAACATGGTGTGCTGTTTAATTCCATGAGGACGACAAAATATTTGCAAATTTGTGTTAGCTACACACATCGACAGGTGCAAGAGAAAGGGAGGAACTTTCAAGATCGTTGAGTTTTTATTTTTTATTTTTTTAGTTCTGATGAAATAAATAGACCAATCATTTCATTACTTTGTCTGCTTTCCAAAGAGAGTTGCTTCAAAGAATTATCATTTATTATTCAGTGGCACATTGCTCACTTGTTTAATACACAAATAATAGTATATTATTATAATAATACTATTTTATTAATATGATAATAATAATAATAATAATAATAATAATAATAATAATAATAATAATAATAATAATAATAATCATCATCATCATCATTATTATTCATAAAATTTCGAAACAACAATCGTCAGTTGTTCCGTAAAAAAAATACATTAATTTCCATGTTGAATTTTGTACGGTTTGTGAGCGCGCACGACTGTCAGTGACGGTCTCCACACTGACACAACTGCGCATGCTCTATTATCCCATCAATGCGGAAGTGAAAAAGTTTTTGGGAGCCATGCGCTGGGTGAGCAACTTCATTGAAAGGAATGGGACGCCATCTTGGACTCTGGGGGCTTGCCGCACTGTCACGCAGGTTGTGACGTAGCGGGCCGGCGACGCACAGGTATGACGTGAATGATTGACAGCTACCATTCGTTCCCGTTAGCGAGAGGATTAAAAACAAACAGACACCATTATGGCATCAAAAAGGAGTTATCCCAGCGGTGCGGACAAACGGAAGGAAAAGAAAACTGATCAAGAAAAACTTGCAAAAGGGAAAGGTAAGTTATTTGTTTGTGATGTGGGCTGGAGAGGTGGAGGTGAAACGCTGTTGTCCCCCCCCCCCCAAGTTTGTTTATTTGTCCGGCTAGCTAGCTAGCGTCGGATAAATGTTAGCTGGCTGGCTAATATTTGTTCGTCATGAATCAGCGTTTTTGTTTGTTTTATGAAAGTTGACCATATCCTGCCATTGTTGGCCTATCCTGCCATGGGAATGACTGATTGACTCCACACCCGTTTATTCACATTCTAACAGGGAGGGCGGGAGGGAGGGCATGTTGTAGTTGTTGTTGTAGTCAGTCCCCTGTTATTGTTCAGTGGAAGTTGTCTCTCACATATTTGACTCTTAATGTTATTTTAGCCTTAATTTAGGATGAATTTACTAAGCTTAGTTTGTATTTTGTAGGCCCTTAATTAGAGATGTGCTACTGTTTTAGAATTCAAAGAAATATTTTATGGAAATACTTTATTTGGCATGGTGTTGACTATTTTAGACTGTTGTGGCAGTGGGTCATTTATCTTAGTTTTATTACTTTAACTAGTACAGTGTGTAAAGTAATGCCAAAAACTCTTAAAAATGACAGTTTTGTAATTGTGTAAAAGCTTTAAAGGGACACTGCAACCATAATGTTTAATTTAAAAACAAATGAATTTTTAATTTTCCTATATTACTGCAACATCACTGTAATAATAAAATAGGAAAAATGCGCTTCTGATCTGTTTTGCTTGATGATCTAATGAGCTTTGTCTCTGCAGGAGCAATTCTAAAATATGTTGGCGCTCCAGACATTGAGCCAGAGGGATCTCTCGAACATCCTGACCAGGAAGCTCCAGGACCAACACGTTCCTCAGAACCTCCTTCTGTCCAGGTGAATAATGTGTGTTATTCTTAGTAGCTAAGCTGATAAGTGTGGGACAAAACTAAGGCAATTAAGCATTATTTTGATTGTTGGTTTGCTTTTTAGTGTTGCACTTGTTGGTTTGTTGGATTTTCTTATTTAAAGTAAGCATTGTTTTTATGAATACTCAATCTGTTGTATTTATTGACATATAGCGGATTCTTTTCCTAGTATTATAGTGTTTGTTTGTTTTTAAATCAGTTTAACTTGCCTGAGTTGCTCAACTGAAGATGTTTAATTTTACCTGTAGCCTGTTTTGCTCACGAGGTGTAATAGATTGTGGAATCTTAGTAGACCTTAGACTCACGCTGCTGAGAGTGGCAGAGATCAGCTCTGATGACCATGGTGCTTGTAAATAAGGCAAATGCGCCATCTAGTGGGATGCAGCATGTTTATTCGTGTTGGAGCAATGGCAAGTACTACTAACAAAACAAAAGATGCACAGGGTAAAAAAAATAATCATAAACTCAAGCCCAACAAAGATAACAGATGGGCATAACTGTAACATTACATAGTAATGATTACTAGTACTACCAAAATTTCTATATTTTACTTTTCAACTCGAACTTGAACTATTCATCCCCTTTTTTCAGCAGCCATTAAGACAAAAGGATGACACTTATGCATTGCATCAAACTGTGATGCACAAAATCAATTAAATTAAATCAAAACAATAAATAAAGTGTGCATTAAACAGGGGGCAGTGCAATACAGTACAGGACTCAACTGATATAGTGCAGTTAGGCAGTATAGCCTATAACAGCTGTTCAGCATCCATAGTAATCCACAGTCAGTGCCATAATCATCCAGTCAGTGTCATATTCATCCATAGTCAGTATAATATATATGATATCGCGCAGACCCTCGTCCTCCACCACATTAATTGGCCTGCAAGCCGTAGCCACACCCATTTAGCCCCCGCTGTTGAAAGTTGGCGTGTGGTGGACGCGGCCAGTGGTCTCCGTGCCACACCATCCAACGTGGTTTGCTTTACCTCAGAAGGGGGCGGAGGGCTCTCCGAGTCAGCTGTATGCTTCGCAGACAAGTGAAACATAAGACTGCTCGTACTCCGGTGGAAACTAAATACAGCTTTACAGTAAATGCATATCACTTTTGTCCTGTCAAGACTGCCATCTGGCAGGGTTTTGAAGTGGAACTTTCCATTTACAATTGACGCCTTATCCATGTTAGTCCTTCCTAGTGCTCATCTACGCTCAGTGTCTTTTTCTTTTTTTTTGTTGTGCTTACAAGCCGGCTGCAAGCGTATGACTGTGTGCTGTGAGTCAATTCATTTCCCGTTTCCACAATCTACGGAGCGGCCAAAGGTTCAAAAAGCACCGTGTGCGTTAATCGTGCGATGAAAAAAATTGTCGGCGATAAAGCGACGTTGACACCCTTACTTTTTATATGAAGAAACCGATCAAATTTTTCCAAACAATTGTTCACCACTTCTTTGAACTTGTGGATGAATGCTGTGCATCCCACATGGAACGCCAACCTTCCTCTGATATTTTCATGCTTAGTTTTTTCTGCCATTTGGCTTTGATGTATCCTGTGTTTGTTGCTGTTCTGTTTCTGAAGGCCCTGATAGATTTTAGAAATGATTTTTCTCTTCATCTTTTTACAGGCTGCGATCAGAATATCTATCACTATATTGCCCTCTCCAGATGATGTAAGTTTGATTCTTTTATCATAGTAATCTCTTAATTGCATGTATCGAAATAAATCTTTGTTTCCTCGTCCAAATTCCTTTTTCAACTCTCCAAAACTTTTTAAAACCCTTGTGAACGAGTGTGCATACTGCAGTTATACTCCTATCCCACCATCGTCTGTACTCAATGTCTGTGGTTCCTGGTTCAAATCTGGGATCAAGAGAAGGCCACATTCGTAGTTTCCCTCCATATGGTTTTCTTTTACCATCTTACTCCAGATAGTCGGTGTGTGCTTAATAATTTCATTTTGGCTTTGTTGAGCTGATTTAGTTCTTATGTCTCCTACTAATGCCAGTGTGAGAGTCTTTTCTCTGCCGGCCTCTATCTATTTCCATCGTGCCTGATATTGAGGGCAGCATGTACACATGTAACTTGTTGCCTGTGTATTTACCATAGGTTTCTATTATCAACATCAAATGAGGTAATGTTCTGTCCGGGTCTTGGAGAACCAAAATAATATCATCAGCAAAAAGCCCTGTTAGATGTCCCTGCTCTCCTATATGTATTCCTTTTAGATTGTTACTTTGTCTGATCATTTGTGCCAGCAGCTCAATGAACATAGCAAACAATGTAGCGCTAAGGCAACATCCTTGACGAGTACCATTAATTTTTATCCTTGCCGTAGGTTCTTGGTAGAGACCTTGAATACACTGTATTAACTTTTCTTGGAACCCCAGTTTCCCAAGAACTTGATACAGAAATCTCCAATTCACACAGCCAAGGCTCACCAGTAACAGCTCGCAGGCCCTGCTTTTGGATCTGATCTATTATGTATAGGACCCGTCTAATGTCTTCTTGAGTCTGCCTACCTGTTAAAAAAGCTGACTGATTGGAAGTCCATCTCGTCCCCTTAAATACAGAAATCTCCAATTCACACAGTCAAGGCTCACCAGTAACAACTTTTGGAGCTGATCTATTATGTATAGGACAGTCCTAGGGCTGGACGATATAGAAAAAAAGCATATCGATATAAAAAAAAGTCATATTGATCGATATCGATAATTATCAAAAAAATTTAAAACATATTTTAATTGCAGCGCTGGATGTTTTATACTATTACTTCATGACAGACTTTTAATAAAGAACACACGAGCACTGAATTCAAATTCAAACTTTTATTCAACCACCTTTTTTAAACACAACTGAATTGTTTGTTTGTTATTATTATTATTATTATTATTATTATTATTATTATTATTATTTATTTATTTATTTATTTATTTATTTAAAAAAATAGGCTGAGATAGGGCTCGAACGTGCGACTCGACCAGAGGTCTGAAGTTGTGGCGGTTAACAGCTCGTTTTGCACTGATTCCCTGCACTCGTTGTACAGACGAGGAAGAGCTGTGTTTGAAAAATACTTGCAGTCTGGAACTTCATATCGCGGGTCAAGAGTGGCGAGAAGCTGTTTGAAGCCAAGCTTTTCAACGGTGGTTATTGGCAGCATATCCCTCGCTATGAAGCATGTTACTACATGGGTGATGTCCTTATGGCGCTTGGACGCTTTGTCGTATTTACTGCAAGAAGTCCAGTTTGGTCTGCTTTACTTGCTTGGTGCTGGCGCTGGCAGCGGATTCCTCCGACAACGTGGAGCCGCTGGGTCTGCGTTTGCGATTGGTTGGAGGAAGAAATGACCGTAATATTAAGCTACATGATTGGCTATGATGAAAAAGGAAGTGAAACTTTTTCTATCAAACTTTTTATCCACCCCTTTTTTTCCTATCGCAGCACACGTCTATCGATCGATATATATCGTTATCGAATTATCGTCCAGCCCTAGACGGTCCCGTCTAATGTTATCTTGAGTCTGCCTACCTGTTATAAAACCTGACTGATCCTCATCTATCAAGTCCGGCATAAAACTTTCAAGTCTTTTTGAGATGATTGAAGTAAAGATCTTCTAGTCAACATTTAAGATTGAAATGGGCCTATACGATTCACAAAGTTCCTTATTTTTCCCTTCTTTTGGAATAACTGGAATGACAGCCTCTTTCCATGAGGGAGGCCGTTTGCCCTCTGTCAGAGTCAGATTAAAAGAATTTAGGAGTATCTGGGTTAATTCTTCTCCAAATGTTTTATACCACTCACTAGGAAACCCATCACTACCTGGCGCTTTGGTTGATTTTAAGCCTGCTAATGGCAGCATCTATTTCTTTTTTGGTTATACTGGAAATGAGTTTTCTATTTTGCTCATCTCCAATGGCTGGTAGGTCCAATGAGTCAAGGAATTCTTTCATCTCACAATCTTCTTTAGCCGTGAGTTGGGTATATAGATTTTCATAGTAATCTTTAAAAACCCTCTCTATTTCTTCAGGTTCAAGTAGTAGCTGTTTCATTAATGGGTCTCTAATTTTACATATTGCATGAGAAGCTTGCTGGGCCTTTATTCCTCTTGCTTAATATTTGGTTGATTTACAGCCTGATTCATAGTGGGTCTGTTTAATGAATTTCAGCTTTTTCTCAACATCTAGCCTCAAGACATCGTCTATTTCCCTTCTGACACCGATTATTTGTTGTGACACTGTATCGTCCTTATTGCTTTTGTGTTGCTGTTCCAGAGTTGTTCATTGGTTTACCAGCTTCTTGTAACCTTCTTCTTTATGTGGCAGGTGGGTTTGCCCCCACCTTCGCGTCATCAATCACACCTGCGCCGGAGTGCAATTTTTGCGCCCCTCAGTGCGTTTACATGGTACTAGAGAAATTTGAATTATTGCCTTAGTCCGATTATGATCAGAGTTTGAGAACTCCGATTGGAATCGGAGAACTCCGATTGAGACACCCAGATAATGCGATTGGAATTCTAATTTCTCGGCCATGTATACGCCTTAGTCGGACGATTAACTGGACAACGCAAGTGCACACGCGCCACCGCACAACTACGTCGTCTAACAAAACAGACGGCGTGAAACAACCAGCAAACGCGAATAAGAATGTTGACATTTGGAGAGAGGATGAGACCGGGGCGATGCTTTCTCTTCTAAAAGAGATGGACATATTAAAATTACACACAACAGAGACCTTTTTTAAAAGGGTAGCGCAGCAAATGCAGGGCTCCGGCTTTGCGCAGCCCTGAACAAATACGTATTTGTTCGTATTTATATTTCTACCTTTTCTTCACATTTTTTGTAAGTTAGAAGAATTTCAACTTGTAAATAAAAGCACAGCAAAGAGATGTTTTTCTGATTTGTTTTCATTTCGATAATTTCGCTGTTATTCTGCTGGAAACGGCACAAGCTTCCTCCACGGTCGGCTCTTTAATGAGCGTGTGTATAACTGAAGACACCGTTCCTTTGCAAAACCTGTACACAAACTCTCCCACCAGTCTGCGCAGAACCCGCATCCAACAAGAACGAGAGTTTGGGGTCCGTGGCGACGGCACAAAGCGTAGCATCGAAGACATTGTGTTGTTGTAGCCCTCCAACAGCAACACAACAACACAACGCGGACACTTTTCCTTTGATTTTGGTTTATTTGGTTTAGACAATTCAGTTTGTCTGTTTCTTTTGTTAGCATAACCACTTTCTTTGGTTGGTTTTCTTTTCTTTGTTTTGTTGTGAAATTTTGGTGAAACTTTGGGTTTTCTATTGAGTAGCGATTTTGTTATAGTTTGATTTCCTTTTTTAGTTCATTAATATCTTGTTCCCCAGTGATCGTTACCTTTTTATTTTGGGTTTTGGTCCTGTGTGTGTGTGTGTGTGTGTGTGTGTGTGTGTGTGTGTGTGTGTGTGTGTGTGTGTGTGTGTGTGTGTGTGTGTGTGTGTGTGTGTGTGTGTGTGTGTGCGCGAAGAATAAATAAGGAGTTGGCATAGCGTGAATTTTGGCTTGTAGTGATTCCCTTAGCTTTGTTTATTCCCTTTTTTGAGTTTTCTTTGTCCTGTTCCCCTTATTTTCTTATGTTGAACAGTCTTTTTGGTATGGTTCTTATTTCTTTGACACTCAGGCAGCTAAACTTGGTCTATTTTAAATTGTTGTCAAATAAAGCTGTTTCATTGGAAGTCCGTCTCGTCCTCTTAAATTTCAAAGCGTAACGAACCTGTGTAGCCCGTGGAATTTTATTATAGTTTATTTCCTGGGGTGCAACTCCCCAGGTGGCGTTGTCAGGCAACCCCCCCCCACCACCACCACCCCAATTTTCCTTTATACCCACCATCAGAATTGTCTCCACCTCCACCAGACCCTCCCCCTCGCCACATCTAGTCTTTTTTTGATAGGCTGCCCTCGCTATTAACCTCCCTCTCATCACAGCTTTAATTGTGTCCCACAGTATGGTAGTGTCTACTGGACTATCTATGTTCTCCTCCATAGAGCATTTAATCTCTTTCTTAACCTCCTCCAGTGTTTTTGGATTATTTAGCATACCCACATTTAATCTCCAAAGTGTGTTTTTCTTCCTCTTATTTAGACAAATAATAAGGTAATTAATACTGTGTCAGTACAAGTCAGTCGTTCCTATTTTACATTCCTCTATTCTGTATCTGTCTGTAATGTTAATAAAAAAAATAGTCCTCTGTAATGGGTGGAGGTCCCTCCAAACATCAAACATCCCGAGTTCGGCTAGAGAGACGTTGACAAGTTTCGACAGGCGGGTCTGACTTCTGTTGCCATTAGTGGTGTCGAGTTTAGCTTTTAAATCATGTTGAAATCCCCTGCACATATTAGGATTCCTTCACTTTCCACAGCTATGATCTCAAACAGTGATTTCAAAAAGCACTTGTCCAACCCTGGACCAAAGTAACTGAGTTATCATCCAATTTCCCTTTGACTATTACATATCTCCCTTCTTTGTCATTTATTTTTTTAACAACTTCAAAACTGATAGAATTAGAGATTAATATTGTGACACCTCTCTTTGGGCCTTTCCTGAACAAGCTAAAAAAAACATTTCTATATCCAAATCTTTTCAGTGTGTCGTGCTCTTGTTGAGAGAGATGTGTTTCCTGTAGATCAGGCATGGCCAAACTACGGCGTGTCTCTGTCCGGCCCGCGTGAAGGCAGTCAAAAATCTAACCTAACTTAGAAATGACACTTGAACCTGCAATGAGTATTTTAGTCGTTCTAAATGAGTCCAACGTTAGAAAAAAAGGAGCGACCCGGACTTCCCACAGTCTCTTTTCTATTAACATGGGAATTCAATTTGAATAATTTGTCAACTAAAAACACCGGTCATACTAGAACATCCCTACCAGCTTCCTTCCCTGTATTCTCTGAATTTAATCAAAGAATCTTTGAAACTCTTGTAGCTTTTCTCTGGCTCGTGTCGCTGCTGATGCGTAGCCCCTCCAGGATCCCTCCTTGCACTGCCACTCCGTCGTAGTGCGGGGCACCGAGTGCCGCAGGCCCCTCCGCACCCGTCGCCACCGCCGTCTTCTCCGCCAGGCCGCGTCTCGCCAATTCCTCCTTTACCTCCTCTGCGCTGTTGTAGGTTCGAGTTCCCGTATCCCAGTGGGTCCTCATCTTGGTGAATGGCGTCTGGAAGCGGATGCCCTTCTCCTTCAGGATTCTTTTAGCAGTGTTGTACTCCTTTCTCTTTTGGACCATCTCTGTCGCGTAATCGTGATGGAATGACGGTACTTTATTCCCCAGTTCTATTTTCTTTCTCCGTAGCTCTCTCAGGACCCTCTCTTTGGTAGTAAATTCCAGAAAGTTAACAATGATGGGTCTCGGTTGGGCACCGTCCGCTGGCTTCTGTGCAAATGAGCGGTGTGCTCTCTGAATTTGGAAATTAAAATGTGCTGGCAGGTGCAGTTCGCTTTTCAGCAGGTCTTCCACAAACTTGGCCACAGATTCTCCCTCCTCTCCTTCAGTGACTCCATAGATACGTAGGTTGTTTCTCCTCGGCCTGGACTCCAGGTCAGTTAACTTGTCCTTAAGAGCTTTTTGTTCTCTCAGTGATATGACCAGAGCGTCATTAGCTTCCTGTGCCCAACGTTCTAGCTTTTCAATCCGCGACTCAGCCTCGTTGATCTTGCCGGTCTGGAGCTCCTGTTCGGTGATGACTTTCGCAAGTTGTTGATTTATTTCGTCTTTGAAGTCGTCCAAGTCTTTTTCCACGTCGTTCCTCAGTGTTTCTCCAAACGTGCAAAGGACTTCTTTTGATTCCGTTTTTAAATCCCGTATCTCCTTGCTAATAATTTCTATGTCCGAGCCCTTTTTCGCGTCGTTAGTCACGAGGAGTTCGTTTCGCCATCTCCCTCTGTTTCAGAGCAAGCTGGTAGTTCCGCCATATTGTCTGTTACCGTGTTTCTGTTTTGGTTGAATGGAGTTTTCCTTCCCATTCCAACGTTCCCCTGATCACTTTGTAGTTAATATGATATCTGACAATAGTCATTCAAGTTTTCGGGGAGTTTTTACCCTAGACGGTCGAGAGCCCTGGTGTCGCGCAGTCTACCGCTTTATGGCCAAACCAGAAGTCCCTTCCCTCTAGCCTTTTCAAGGGGGAGGTGGCTAGACTCGGCTCTTGTGGGACGAGAAGCAGAAGGCCTGTCCGATCGGGGGGGAAGATGAGATGACATTTTTGTGGGTCAATACAAACTCATCTGCGAGGACAGCAGCCTTGGACAATGATGACACTTTCTGTTCATTCAAGAACATTACCACCTTCTCTGGCAAAGAGTCTTTAAAATCTTCTAAAAGAACGAGCTCACGGAGTGACTCAAAGTCATTTTTGACATCATTAGCTGCACACCATTTATCAAAGAGGTTGCTTTTCTCCCATGCAAACTCGACAAAGGTTTGACCACTAGATTTTCTATGGTTCCTAAATTTTTGCCGGTAGGGCTCAGGAACAAGTTCATAAGCAGGAAAAATTGCTTCCTTTCCAACATCATATTGCAGGCTGTCTTCTAAGAAAAGAGCAGACACCAACTCCTGTACTTTTCCCACCCGCTTGCATTGGAGAAGGACAGGCCACATGTCTCTTGGCCAGTTGAGTGGCGAAGCTATTCGCTCCAAGGCACTGAATTATGAATTCTGTACCTACCTACAACCCCCCCTTCCGTGGCCCGCCGACTCGATGCAGGTCTGTCATGTGGCCCGTTGCTAAAAAAGTTTGCCCACCCTCTATACAGACAGTGAGTTGGAGCAAGCTCGTAAGCACTACTTCCAGATGGCCCGCACTGCCAGTGAGGGGAAATGTGTCATCTTCAAAGAGCTGAGATGCAGGCTGGTGAGAAACACTGTCACCAGCATGATTTCTATCTTGAGAGCCAGTCAGCAAGGAGAGGGGGTCCGGTACCCTTCTAAGCATGAAGTCACTGCAATGGCTAAAAGACTAGTGGAGTATTATCCCATGCTGAAGGATTAAGACAAAACAATGAAACATGTAAGTGATTATATTATTTTGCGCACTTTTTGTGAAAAAAGTGTGAAGATTTTGAAGCGTGTGGTTATTTTTGGCTGATACTTTTTTTTATCTGTGCATGTTCACTTTCCATCTTTATTTGTTCTTTCAATGAGTGAAATTTTATTTACCACAGGCGAGCACTTACAAGAATCTTCACAAGAGATTCACCAGAGAGGGGCCACAAGAAGAAAAGGCATCGCATTGACTTCTCAGCAAGTGACCAAGAAGAAGATCATGATGCAGACTCAATTGGTGGATCAACAATTATTTTGTGTCACACACCAGGGCGCAGTTCTGATAATGGCCACACTTCACATAAGTAGAAACATGTCCATTTTAATAATAATGATAATGTATGAAAGCTAGGCAATGTTATGATAGTTTTGGATATCATGATATATCACAGGCATTTTTACATTTGAATTGTCATTTGATATATTTTGATGCTCCAAACAATTTCATCCATTTGACTGATTTACTGATTTGTCTCCTCCATTTCATCAGCCAAAGATGGTCTGACAGCACAGGCCAGACATTATCAGACCCTGCAGGAGCTGTACAAGAAACCAAAACCCAACCAAGATGCTGTCTCCCAAATTCTTGACCTGCAGTTTCAAGCAAGAAGATCCTTCATCGATAGTGATGTTCTGAAAGAACAGGACAAGGCCAACAAAGATCCTGGATGCATATCCATGTGTCAAGGATCTTTATCATGTAAGTGATTAACTTGTTTTGGTTTATGATGAAAAGCAAGCATTTTTGCAGATTTTAACATTGACTTGCATTATAGGCGATGAATGAGCTGCGGCGCATTCTGGATAAGGGCAACAGAAAATTCATTGATGAACTAAAAAAAGAGATGGGAAGACTTCTGCACCAATGTGTAATTTTATGGTGTTTGGAAAAAAAATGAAGTGATGAAGCCACGCATAACGCTGGTTGTAGTTCAGTAGAGTCATTTTGCTGTGTCTCTAATTGACTGTGTAGCTGTTTCCTTGGACATAGGATGGTTTATGTTGCGCTGAATGAATAGATGCAGAATGGTAATACTCTTCATGCTGAAAAAATAAGATTTTTTTGTGATCAACACAAACCTAATAAGACTCATTTTTAGGAAGACTAACTTTGAACTCAAAGTTGATTTATTCTATTCCAGTGGAATATTCCATTGCGCTGCTCAGGGCACTCCCCACACTCTTTCCTTCACCAAGTCCACCACCGAAGAAGCTGGGACATGCCAGTGAGGCACTGCTTCATGTCATTCAGGTGAAAGTTTGTTCGCATTTTCTCACATTCAACACTTCATAGTTCCATGCATGGATGTGGCGTTTCCTTCTTTTTCTTTAGCCAACAGAAGATCCCACAATGTACTCGCAGAAGAGGTCTTTCTGCACCACTGTGTTGCTGTTTGATGGGACCCGCTGTCTCATCTGTCTTGGAGCCACTCCCGCCACCACGCTTGCCAAGGAAGACTTGAGTGACGGTCTGCTTCATCTGATGGATTACTACTATGCCCTGTACCTCACATATCCAAAAGTATGTGGCAACCCTTCTCTCTGTCATTCAGACAGAAGTGCTACAGGACACTATCCATGAGTGAGACACCACAGCCTCATACAAAAAAGACCATGGCAGAATGGAAAGATTTTATTGGGGAGTAGAGCTGTGTACTAGGCATAGGTAGTGATACACTCCCCTAAACATGTTATCAGTGGTGATAGGAACACAACACTATATGCTGTCCCCATAATGTTTTTGTTTTTTTTGTGTAACTGAGTGTCAGGGAATCTGAATCAATATTCAATAATGATGACGGTGAATATTGTAACAATTGTTACTTGCGTTCTAGAAATGATTGCTTGAGATTGTTTTAAGATGCAATGCCTTGGTGACGTTTTTATTACAAGGCAGTGAAGGCACTGTCAGCAATTTAAGTGAATAAATAGTTGTTGACAATATTAATTCTGTTTGATTAATTATTTTTTTTGGGGGGGGAGTGGGCGTAGGGGGGGGGTGGATGCTTTGTCTCATTTTGAGAAAAAAAAAGCTCATATTGTGAACACTTAAATTAAGAAGAATTGCACTGTTAGTAGGTCTGGTTTTAAGATCTTTTCATTCAAATTAAGAAAGAAGCAAACGTGAAAAAAGAATTGAGAAGCTAGTATCAAGTTTATTTGACTTAGTACAGTCCTTGGAATGAGTGCTTTACTGTTTATTTCAAGAGTTTTTCCATTCTTCAAATGCCTAGATATATCGTCTTATTTTAAGAAATCTTACCAAGTCTAAATATCTTACTGCATTGGCAGATAATTTGACTTGTTTCTAGCCTGTTCTTTCTCAATTTAAGTATTTATTTCTTAGATATATTTTGCAGTGTGTGGACACCGAGGGGAGCTCTAGAATTGGCTCATTCAACCAACCAACGAGCCAATCAGCAGTGGCGTCACAGGCCCTCCTCCTTCTTTGTTCTCTCTCTCACTTTGACTTCTGCACTGGACAGCCAGGTTTGTGGAGGGAAGGTTGGAACAAAGTAAGGACGGGGTACCCCATACATTCATGTACGTAGAGTCACTAAGTCTTAAACTCACCAGGTTTGTATCGCATATCGATAGCCCTAATGCCACACAAGTCTATGAGAGTCCAAGGTCAACTTTGTCCGAGAGACATGGGGCCACTTTCAGGTTCATCAGGATCCTTCAGGACACACCCACGCCAAATTTGGGGCTTCTAGCCCATGAGGAACCCCAAAACCCTCACTCTAATTCCAGCCTTATCGCTAACCCTAATGACAAGTCTATGAGGGTCAAAGGTCAACTTTGTCCTAGAGACATGGGGCCACTTGCTTTTTCATCAGCAGCCCCCAAGAAGCGCACACGCCAAATTTGGGGCTTCTAGTTCTTGAGGAACCCCAAAACCCTAACCCTAGTTTCAGCCTTATCGTTAACCCTAATTCAATGCAAGTCCATGGAGGTCAAAGGTCAAATTTGTCCCAGAGACATGGGGCCACTTTCAGGTTCATCAGGATCCTCCAGGACACACCCATGCCAAATTTGGGGCTTCTAGCCCATGAGGAACCCCGAAACCCTCACTCTAATTCCAGCCTTATCGCTAAACCCTAATGCAGTGCAAGTCTATGAAGGTCAAAGCTCAACTTTGTCCGAGAGACATCAAGTGTTTTTTTCATGAATCATTCATAAATGTTAAGAGTTTGCTTTGTGGCGAATTCACAATAAAAATACATTGACACTGTCAAAGATGGACTCAAGCACTATTATTGAACTATACTGTATTTTTTGAGTGATGTGCTTTTGACAAGCGCTGCGCACAGGAGGCCCATTTGTTTTTGTTTTTTTGAAGGGGGCCCAAAATTCCTGGCGGCGCCCCTGAGCGGGCATCTCCAGCACCAAGGCAGTGGAGCTGCCGGCCACGAGAGAAGAATTAACCAGTCCATTGAAACCATTTGTTTGGTCTAGTGAGTGGCAACAGTCCTTTGAGGATCTTAAGTGCCTTCTCAGCTGTAACCCTGTCGTGTCTGCTCCAAATTTTTCCTCATTGGCTAGAAGCCCCAAATCTAGCGTGGGCACTTCTTGGGGGCTCCTGATGAAAAAGCAAGTGTCCCCATGTCTCTAGGACAAAGTTGAAAATTCACCCCATAGACTTGCATTGAATTAGGGTTAACAATAAGGCTGAAACTAGGGTTAGGGTTAGGGTTAGCTGAAATTAGGGTTAGGGTTTCGGGGTTCCTCAAGTACTAGAAGCCCCAAATTTGGCGTGGGCGCTTCTTGGGGGCTCCTGATGAAAAAGCAAGTGGCCCCAAGTCTCTAGGACATAGTTGAAAATTCACCCCATAGACTTGCATTGAATTAGGGTTAACAATAAGGCTGAAACTAGGGTTAGGGTTAGGCTTAGCTGAAATTAGGGTTAGGGTTTCAGGGTTCCTCAAGTACTAGAAGCCCCAAATTTGGCGTGGGTGCTTCTTGGGGGCTCTTGATGAAAAAGCAAGTAGCCCCATATCTGTAGGACAAAGTTGAAATTTCACCCCATAGACTTGTATGGCATTAGGGTTAGGGTCCAAGAGTACACATACACATTTTCTTTTGCTTTATTGATTTAAGCTCATCGTCTCCAGCTGCAAAGGTACAGAAACCTTTCTGTGTTTTGATGTCGTGTGTGAGAAAACATCACTTTTTTCTGTAAACTTGTGTTATCATTGTCCTTCATTGAAAATGACACAATCTTTCATTTCATTGTTCAGATGCCGAACACCAAGGCATTCCGTCGCTCTCTGGCCATGAAACGACGCCTGGAGCAAAAACGGGATTGGACACCTTTTCCACCTCGGAAGGACTTTGAACGTCGTGAGTACTTCCACGTTCATGATTTCATGTTCTGCCTGTGTTGTTATGTTGTATTCCAAATAAATCTTACAAAAACATATTTAGATTTTTCTTTTTTGTCAATTTACACAGGGCGCGGTACTGGTCAGCGACCTGGGTGCGAAGATGGCCCGTTTTGCTCCTGACTGACAAAACAGTGCAAGTTCGTTCTTAAGGCCCAGCAACCAGACAAGAAGGTATGGGTCGTGATTTTGTCAAGCCACGAGTTTCTTTATGTTTTTGTTCTGGTGGTGGGAGACTCACATCTCTGTCCACTTGTGGATGGTTTTGTGTTCTCGCCCCGGGCAACAACCTTGAACACGGGCTTGTAACAGACTCCGCCCAGGATTTTGCTGCGCTACTGGCAACTGTGTTGGACCGCTGGCCCAAGGTTTGTTTATCTGCTGTGACAAACAAATTTGAACACATGAATGTCATCGCCACTTTGTTTTATCAATATCAAGTAATTCCATGATCCATAGTTCAATAACAAGAATATTCATGAATTTATTTTGCATTTTTATGTTTGTTTGGGGTTTTTTGTAGGTGTTTGTGCTTGACTTTCCATCTCGCCTGACTGTCAAGCCAGAACTACAAACAGCGCTACGTCAAGTATATCATCGTGTTGCTGCACGCATGGGTGTGTAAAATACATATTTTTGTTGTATTTTTTTCTCTTCAGTGACACTGTGCTAACAGATATTTCTTAGAATTGTGTGATTACACAATTGATTATGTGACACTTCTTCCAGGTTTAACATTTGTGTATATGGCCGATCACCTCCCCCTTCGTCAGCTGTACATGGTGGTATTATGATGGTGTAAGTTTTGCCTTCTTCAGCCTTACTTGCTCTTCATTTGATATGACAAATATGTGTTAACATGTTGTTTTCTGTTTACGTGCACCTCAGGACTGATTTTGGTGGAGCGTCTGCATGCTGCATGCTCCATCAGCTCGTACCCCCTTCACCTCGGCCAGGGGTGTTGTGCCACAACCAATCATCGCCCAGGGTGTCTCCCAGAGTGGTTGTGACAGGTCCTGTCTACATGCCAGTGTATGGACCCGCTCCTGAATGGACTCTTGTTGGACAGGAGGTTGAGGTAACCTGTTCATCCCTCTTTTTTCCCCCCCCCAATCGTGTATTTGTCAAACTGTGCAACTTTTTATTTTAAAAATGAACACTTATCCTAAGTTGACTCTGATTTCCTCTCCTCTTTTTTTTATAGACAGTACCAACAGCTGTTGAGACTGCATTTCACACAGACATCCCGTCCAATCCCGTGTGGTTCAGCGAGGCTGTGCTGCTGGACCACATGGAGACCGTCGTGGAGTCATCTGGCAGGGTTTCCCCAGCTGCCACGGTAACATTCACACAATTATTCATACACTTATCAACTAGGGGTGGGTGAAAAAAAAAATCAATATTGCAATATATTGTTGTGCTTTCTGTCGCAATAAATAATCGATACACTGACGGCAAATATCAATATTTTTTTCCAAACACCACCTGTCCACCTGTCCCGGGAAAGACAAAATCTCTCCCGGGACACAATTTGTCCCGTTTTTTAGGGAAAATGACAAAACCTCATTTAATTTCCGTCTGTGGTCTAGATAGGGTTGCCAACCCTCCCATAAAATACGCGATTGTCCCATATTTGCAAATAAAAAAGCCTGTCCCGTAATGAACTGATGGGGGACGCACTTCACTTTGTCCCGTATATTTCGGGGACGCGGTTATTTATTTATTTATTTTGTCTGCATCATTTTTTATTGATTTTCAGAATCGGGGCAGTGAAAGGATTTTTTTCCCTCTCTCATCTTCCCGTCGGAAGATATCGTGTGTCGTGATGTTGTCATTATCGTGGGCCAAATATCGTCACAGTATCGAATCGTGGGTTAGCCGTATCGCCCTACCCCTATTATCAACACAAGATCACATATGTACAGTACATGTACAGTTTAATTAGTGTGTTACTTTGTTTATGAATTCATTTCTTTATGTTCTTCCAGATGTCCAGCCTGAGACGTCGATCAGCACGCGTTGCCTCAAAAACCAAAACAAACCAGTGACATGTTGGTATTTGGGATATGTGTATTTCATTGTGTGCATCTTTGTGATAGGACAATAAATGCAGTTCTTTAAACGTTACTTTGTGTCCTTGTATTTGCAGGTGTGGGCAACACGTTCAACTGTCCACATGACTGAGTCTGCCTCCAGCAATGTCACAACAGTGCAGCAGGTTTGTACTTATTCATTTCCACTTCATCACCTGTGTGTGTTTTCTAGGCTTTACACTGATCTTATTGGCTGTATCGGATCGGCCGATATTTGGCATTTTTAGAAACGTTCATGATCGGGCGTCATGTCATGAATCACCGATCAATGACGTCATGGTCGTGTTGAAACTTTTTTAATCTGTCTCATTTCCTCCAAAGTAGTTTCACAGCATCGACATGTTTATTTGTTTGTATCCGAGTGTTATGTAAATGTATAGATTTGGGTTTACATTGTTGTCAGTTCCTTTTGTCTGCTGTGTGTCCGTTTGGGCACTAGATGGCGCAGTAGATCCTGTGTTCCCTTTTTTTTGCTTGTTCCAGGTGCGGAAAGGTGATTGGCTGGTGCCAATATTTAAGAAGGAGGACTTCAACACCTCGGTCTCTTTGTCCTTCTCCCAGCTCCCAACCAGAGGCCATGTGCCGCAGCAGCGGCATTCTGTGTTCAGCCATCAATTCTGTTTTGTAATCTATTTCAGTTTCCTTTGTGTCCACGTAGCCCGTAGGGGAGGGAAGCCATTTGTGTTGTGACCCTTTTCTCCTGTGTTTTAGTTGAGGAGGTTAGTTTGACTGTCATTTATTTGATTGTTTTCTTCATAGGTAAGATCCATAAGAGAGCCATTTTGTTTGTTGTTTTGGCCATGCCCTCCCTGACGCCAGTGCAATGATGGTGACGTTTAATAAAAACCATCCTGTGGACGAAGCACCTTTGTCTAATTTGAGAGCTGGGAGAAGGGGGGGGAGCCTTTATGTTGTGTCCCGGTTCCCCCTAGGCCGGGGCATAACACCGAGAGCTAATGATTCATGATTCAAAAACCTTCATTTTCGTCTTCATGCCTCTTCCTGTTTTGAGTACTGTCGCTATGTGACGGACAATAAAGTTTCTTTGAATCTGCAATATATGCAACGCTACAGTACCTCGCGGGGGAACTTTGGCAAAAAATTTCAACACCACAAATTTAATCAGGCACTTGGAAAAGATACACACGGAGGAGCATGTCGAGTTCAAGAAACGCAGCGCGGAGAAAGAAAAAGAAAAGCAAACTCTGAAATGGATGCTAAAGCAAACAACTTTCGACGGTGCTCGTGAGAAGGCAAGGGGTGTACAGAAACAAGTATTTATTGCCCCTAACGTGATCGGATCGGTGATCGGTGATCGGCACAAAAATCGTGACCGTGTAAAGCCTAGTGTTTTCCTTTCTATGTTTATTGGCATAAAATCACATCTTTCTTATTTTAATCAGGTGGAGGCGACGCCACAGATGACCAGAGCTGTGCTCGTGGTTCCTGTGGCTCCCGTGGTTGCCAGCACCAAGCCAGAGGAGGCCAGCACCGTCCAGGAGGCAACACAGAAGATCAACTAAGCTAAGGAGGCTTTTCTTTCTTCTTCTGTTGCCTCTGACTGCTCCGCTCGTTCTACGCCTCGCACATGTGATTTGTGATCCATCATCAGTTAGTACTAGTGAAGATGCAGTGGCAGATCATGGCACTGGTATTAGATTAGCCACAGGTGGAGAGCTGCTGACGTCACTTTCCTGCGCCGCGCGCTTACTTTGAGATTGCGATTTCGTTTTCGAGTTGTGGTAACTCTTGTGCAGGGCAGGACCACGAAAATGAAAAAGCAATGCTCTCAGTTTTCTTTTTGATTGTGTCATAAAAGGTGCGACACGAATAAGAAAATGAAAATGCATATAGCAATATTTATTAATGATTTTAATTATGAGTCAAATAATGCAGCTTCGTTCTTAAAATGAAAAAGCATTCTGCTATTGCTTTTTCATTTTTGAATTTTACATTTCATATTGAATTTTGGTAACTCTTTGCTGGTGCATGTTTTGAAAATTAAATCTCAAATGTGTTTTCCTTCATTTGAATTAAGTACAAGAATGAGCAGTGATGAATAAGAAAATGAAAATGCAGTTTGGATTATTTATTAACCATTTTAATTATGAGTCAACTAATACAGCCACGTTCTTAAAATGAAAAAGCATTTCTGCTGTTGCTTTTTCATTTGGATTATGGTAACTGTCTGCTTCCACACTCCAGTGGTTCTGCACATTAGTATAAATAGAGTGATTCTCTATCATTACATCACAGGACGGCGGCACTCTGACAGATTCCATGAACCTGGACACTGATGATCCAGACTTTGGACCAGATGAGCCAACAGGCCACAGTGGAAACGGGTCAGAACATGGGACTGGCTGCTGAAAGTATACAGGTAGGTGGCGCTGTCATCCCAAGTTGTGTGGTGTGGAGGATCGGGGCCAAAGTTCCAGATGCTCACAGATGTGACTGTGGATTCAGGAGGAGTGTTTGAAGGCTGGACTCCCAACAGTGATTGGCTGCTGAGGACCTCTCAATCACAATCAGGTTTTTTAGTGGCTGTGAGATTGAAAGTGAGATTGCATTGTCCAAGGAGGAGGACAGCAGTCAGTCATGTTTCACCTCCAGTCAACACGCAGTGGTTCACATGAAGGTCCAAGAGGCCTACAGACCTACACAGAGTCTGGATGTGGCAGCACAGTGGCATCATTGTCTTTGTTGTGTTGTTTGGTCATTGTGATCCAATGTAATGTGAGAGAAGGACGAGTGCAGTTCTATTGGAGTGAGTTTCTTACAAATACAGATTGCACAATTTCTATCCCAATTGTTAAGTGGGAAAGAGACCTGTCTCTCCAGCCTCACTCTAATTTCTGCAGAACAATCTGCCTGAACACCTTTTCACTGATAAAACAACCTATTCTACAATTAATACATTTTAAAGTACTCCACAGGATCCACTACACTGGACAGCGGATGTTTCAGATGGGCATGACCGCCTCTCAGACCTGCTCACACTGCACAGTTAATGTCCCAGATAATTACCTACACGCTGTATGGCATTGCCCACCAGTAAATAAATTCTGGCACGTAGTATGCAATGATCTATCAGCACAGGTTGGTTACAACATCACAGCCACTCCTTCTTTTTGTCTCATAGGGGACCTCAGTGATATCACATCAGATAAGGCAGAATCTCGCATGCTGATCACCTCCTTATCTATCGCTAAGAAAACAATCCTCACAAACTGGAAAACAAAACAACACCTGCACATTGCACAATATAGGAACTTACTGTTAGACCACACCTCCTTGGTAGGAATGTCTGCTTCATCCTATAACTAACTAGTAATCAATCAATAGCTGAGGCTGCTGGTTGATGTGGGCAGCGGTGGTCGTGCTGCCGCGGGCCGGGTGCGGTCTGGGGGGGGGGGGGGGTTGGGCGTGGGGGGTTCGGCTGCTTTGCGGGTTGGTGGGGGGTCGGGGGTTGGGTGCCCCGGCGGGGGATGTCTACCACGCGGGGGGCTGGGCCTGATGGTTGGTGGGTGGTGCTCCGGGGGGGGGGGGGGGCGTCCCTGGCTCTGGTCTGGGGGCCCCCTTGTTGGTGGGAGGGCTGGTCCGTCCCTGTGTCTGGGGACTGGCGCTGGATCGTACGCGGTGGGGTCGCATGCCTGGGGTGGGGCTGCGCGTTCGCCGGCTACCGCTCCTGTGTGCCCGGGTGGTGCGGTGCGGTGAGGGGCGGGCCCCCTTTGGCTCCTGGATCCCTGTGGTGTCCCCGGCCCCGATGTCGCTCAGGGGGCGCCCTGACTGGGAGTCCCCCCTGGTCACATAATAGGTGTTTTTTTTTTTTTTTTTTTTTTTTTTTTTCCCTAAATTTTTAATTAATTTATTTATTTTCTTCTGTTTCGGGGATTTGTGTCTTGGGTGGTCGCTGCCCGGCCTTCTGGCCTTAAGACCCTCTCCAATCTTAATGGCATTATAGACACTTAGGGCCTGGGGGGGTGGTTCGTGCACTGCGGCCGCCGCCCTGCTCTGCAGCAGTGTGGTTGCCCCAGGGCCTTACCACCCCTCCATTTTAAACGCACCATAGTTCAACACACCAGCAAGTGCACATATACACACACTGACACCCCTGCACACAGTGGGGTCGGCCTGCTAGCAGGGGCGGGATCCGGCATCTTTCCCACTCTGGATGGGCCCTGTGCAGTCCGGTGCCCCTGGGGTGCGAGACCGGCTGGGCCTATGGGGACCTCGCCACTTGCGGCGATGCGCCATACTGGGTCCGTAGGGGGGGGGCCTCTGGGTGCCCGGGCCTGCCTTGGGTACCAATCCTCCTGGTGGGTGAAGGGGCTGGGTCCTGTCATGGGGATGAGTCTGGTCTCGCTTGCCCTGGGGGGCCCCCGTTCGGGGGCCGGGCTCTGCTGTCTGTTCGCCCCGGGTGGTGTCCCTTCTCCTTGGGGTATCTGCCTCCCTGTCATCTTGCCCTGGCTCGTGGGGCGGGTGCCCTCCGGTCCGGGGGCCTGCTGCTTCGGGCCTCTTCCTGGCCGGCATTGCGGCGGGTGTGCCGTGTCCGCTGGCGTGGGGCGGTTGCGGCCTCGGAGGCCGCACTAATTGGCAGCCTACTTCCAGTGACGTACTTAAACACACCCACCCCCACATTCAGGTACACACACCACCACATCCACACACACACACACACACACACACAGGAGCAGCAGCTCTAATTGGCTGAGAGCTAAATATCTTCTTATCTTACTGGGTGTAAATGAATCTGTCCATTTTTTAAATGTCGAAATTTAACATTTGGTTTCTATTTTTTCAGATATTATTTCTGTCAAATTCATTTGAATCAACAGAAGAAGAAAATCAGTGTGTAGTTCAAACTTTGTGCGTCTTTGTGTTCAGTTTTTCTACTGTAGTTGTGCTTTTCTTTTCATTCCAGATGAATTCCACTCAATTTCCTTTTCAAACCTTGTAGGTGTTGAGTGAGCTGCAGCGCCCCCTGGCTACAAGTTTAATACTTTGACTCTGCCGACCGAGGTAAAAAAACCCAACAAACTCTGACACTTTGCTGAGGACCTCCTGGAGGAGCTGAAGGTGCAGAACCTTCTCAGGCCTCTCTGAGGAGGAACTTGCGGCTGTCGGTCCTCTGCTGCCCCCTGCTGGTCACACAGGCCTCTTACACCTCCGTTTGTCTGTTCAGCACATATTAAATTTTTTAATGGCTCTATAAACGTCACTGATGAGACGATTTTATGATTCCTGCAGTTAAAATGTTTTAATTCCAAATCTGCAAACAGCTTCTGATCAATGAAGACAGAGTTGATTAAAATGATTTCAAAATTGACCCGTTTGAGAAAAGCTGCACTGTGGCATTGTTTGCATGTTGTTTTAGCTCTCAGTGGCTTCATTTCGCATTTTTCTTAAAAGCTTCGTTTAGTGGTCCATTGTGGTCAATGGGACACTGAACATCCGATTTGTGTGCCCGAGTTTTAAGAGGATCAGGTGCGGACATTTTAGCATTTAAATTATTATGGCTTATTAGCATAGGTACGTAGTACCTCACCTGTCCGTTCTTTTTACAGTGCTTCCTGAACACCTCACCGGCACACTACAGCCGCCTGCGAGCACAAAGCTGCGCAGAGCCTCCTCGTTGTTCTCCTCACCTGGAGGACGCTTGGTGATCAAGACCTGTGGCCCAAAACTCGGTCCTATAAGATAAGTGCAGGAACACTGCCGCTTTGCCCGCACTTGATTGTGCTAGCCGCCCCGTACAGACGGTGGACGGTGCATGTTGCTTCCGTCCCGCCTTGGTTTTACTTGTTGTTTTTCCGTTCTCATTGTGTTTTTCTTCGTTTGCTTACGTCGCCACTGCTGACCCTCAGACAGCAGACGTTACACTATCAAGTCGCCGGTCCAGCCACAGTGGTGTGTGTGCGTGTATGCGTGTGCGTGGTTGGTGGGAACGTGTGTGTGTGTGTGTGTGTGTGTGTGTGTGTGTGTGTGTGTGTGTGTGTGTGTGTGTGTGTGTGTGTGTGTGTGTGTGTAATTGCATTGTTTGTTTGTTTTTCTTGCTATTTCAGTACATTTGACAGATTTTAGGGAACTTTTAGTAACCAACTGTTTATCTTTTCTTTTGTAGTCACTGAGAGCTGCTGGTTGTGGCGGTGTCCCGGGTGGTGGGCCCCTTCGCGTGCTGTGACCTGGGATTGTGGTTGTTTTCTTCTTTTTTTTTGCACTTCACTTTCTTTGCAGGTGTGTCACGTGTGAGTGGGGTGTTCCTTGTTTTCTTTGGTTCCTCCCCCGTTTGGCCCCCTCATCGGTAAGCCTCAGTTTCTACACCAAGAATAAGGAGCTCAGTAGCTCCGTTTTAAGTGTTGGTCTGTTTGTTCCTTTTATTTTTAAATGTTGAATAAAAGTTGGTTTGATATTTTAAACATTCTGAACCACGTCTCCTACTCCTTCCTCGTAGCACTTACCTGTGTGCCTAATTATTACTTTTGTGTTTAGTAGAACTCCCTGGGTGAAATTCCCAGGGTGGCGTTGTCGGTTCCTTTTCATTTTGTTAAATTCCCAATATTAAATCTTGCTTTATCAGATAGCCATAACCACTCTCATCGCCACAGGATATTTGAGTCAACTGAGACAAACTGTCGTGTCTACTTCCCAGTCTCCATAAACATGTTCACTACTGTGGCATATCGGACTTTCCCGCCGCAAGTCGCGCGTCAACATACTGCTGTGAAAGAGGGGTGACGTCACAGAACGCGAGGTGCATTTAGGTGCTGCTGCGTAAAACTAAAAGATTTTCCTGGGCAAATATTCATTTGACAGACGTAAACGAAGTGAAATATGACTTCAATTTAAGTTTGTTTTAGTTTGTTTTTATAAACACACAAAAAAGTTTGAGTTAGTTATCGTTTTTGAAAAAAGTTCTTGACTTCTACTTTAGAGATATTGATGACGAGTTGTTGTATATAAACGGTGTGACTATGTGGTTCGGCAAGCGGTGGTGCTGTCTGTACATAGCTTAGCAAACGGCTAGCGCTAGCACCCCCTTTCAATGCCAGAGTGAAAAGATCCACACGGAGTGTTATGACCCACGGGTGGGTCTAGGTGCCTCTATCTTTGTGTCTGTGTGTGTGTCTGACAGTGGATGACGCCTTGCAGGTGCGGTCCTGGATGTCGGCTGCTGATTGGACGCGCCACGGCTGACAAGGAGGAGCAGTCGAGCCAGCCTGAAGGTCATCCCTCCTCCGCTCCCAACTCTGCAGTTAGTCACTTCTGAAATGGTGTTAGAGCACGCAGCCGTAGGTAGTGATGGCCGATCGAGGCTTTGTTGAAGCTTCGACACTTGTTTCAAAAAATGGTTCATTACTCGAGGCTTCAATGACACAGTGCTCGAGGAGGTCATCTAGTGCTCAATAAAATGAAGTGCAATGGAAACGTGTTCATTGTTTCATAGATTGTTTGGGATTTGATTCGCCATGCATTTTTGTTGGACAACACTACATGCTTGTATGGTTCAATGCTGACACAATAAAATAAAAATGAAAAATAAAGACAATGTCTCTTTTTTGGCACGACTGATTGTAGTAGACTATAGCTCTTATACTTAGCCTGACAGTTTGTGCAATGAATTATATTATATCCTAAAACAAGACTAAATAGCCCATAGTTTCAAGATATGTTCAATAGTAAGTGTTCAGTGGGTCAGATGTCAAATGTGATCTATTTAAAATGTAGAATAGATGAGCTAAATAACACATATATAATACACATTGATGGGAATTGAACCGTCGCCTCAGTCTTGCAAGTCCAAGATTGTCATAATGTACCACAAACCCAAATCACACTCCCTTTTTTTCATCTAAGCTGTTTGAGTAGCGTTAGCACACCGTGATTCCTCATCAACTACAGGCCTACACTTCAAATAATTATGAGAAAAATCCAACGTAAAGAGAGCACTTCCATTAGGAAATAGTCAACATGAAATTCCGTCCTCTACTGACACCTGCTGGTCAAATTGAATCGTTGCAAATATTGTGAACAAGTTGTCATCTAATTCTAATCCTAAACAATATGGCCATTCCAAGTCAAGTATTAAGACAATTAATCAGGTTTGTACTGCTTGATTGAACACATTCATCCCGTTCCAGTGCACTAAAACCTACTTCCCTTCAGGACCGTGTCAGCGAAGCCAAAACTTCCTTGAGTGACGCTGTTTCCCAGCATGCAATGCGAGCTAGCGATTCACAATACTATTTCATCACAAACATGGATGTAAAAAATAAAAAGGGAAAAAGGGAAAAATGAAACTTCAGGAACACCAACCATTGCAATACAAGCAGAACTGGGCCGAAGTTTTATATTATGTACACCATAATACAGCCTTCTGGTGGTCAAGCCATACTATTTAATCAGTGTCTTCCTATGGCACTTCCGTGGGTGGAAGCACATGGTAGAGGTCACGTGCTGGTTGTGCGTCACCCCTCGTGGCCCTTGCAGGGATCTGCAGGGCATGTGATTCAGGTGAGTATATGGAAAATATGGATCAATGTGGTCAGTAGTAACATGAGAAGCTTGCTGACGAAAATAATGCACTACATGTGGATGTCAAACTTTTTATTTTTTTTTGTATGAGCATTTAAAAAAAAACCAACATATTAATAATATGGAGTTCAATGACAGAGGTTAATTAATATATATATATATATGTATATATATATATATATATATATATTTATATATATATATATATATATGTATATATATAGTCAGCTGCTTTCGGTTGACATATTAAATCTATTGTGATATGGAACGATAGTTCATAATGTACGTGTTACTTGCTTTGCAGATAAGGTGTACCCTATTTCTTGTGCTCCTGGTTATTTTAAAAGGCAGACAAGAACGTTGTTTGCTGTTGGAGGGCTACAACAACACTTCGATGCTACGCTTTGTGCCGTCGCTACGGACCCCAAACTCTCGTTCTTGTTGGATTCGGGTTCTGCGCAGACTGGTGGGAGAGTTTGTGTACAAGTTATGCAAAGGAACGGTGTCTTCAGTTATACACACGCTCATTAAAGTGCCGACCCTGGAGGAAGCTGGTGCCGCTGCACGCCGTTTCCAGCAGAATAACAGCGAAATTACCAAAATAAAAAGAAATCAGGAAAACATGTCTTTGCTGTGCTTTTATTTACAAAGTTGAAAATTCTTCTAACTTACAAAAAATGTGAACAAAAAGGTAGAAATATAAATACGAAGGAATACGTATTTGTTCAGGGGTGCGCAAAGCCGGAGCCCTGCATTTGCTGCGCTACCCTTTTTAAAAAGGTCTCCGTTGCGCGTTATTTTAATATGTCCATCTCTTTTAGAAGAGAAAGCATCGCCCCGGTCTCATCCTCTCTCCAAATGTCAACATTCTTATTCGCGTTTGCCAGGTTGTTTCGCGCCGTCTGTTTTGTTAGATGCGTGGCTCGTGCCATTCATTTCAATGGAAGTGGAAGCGCCACGAAGCGGAGCGCCACGAAGCGGAGCGCCGACGAATTTCGCGAGCGAGGCTCCAACTGATTCACACCAGACGCGAACAGCTCCGCGACGGTCGACAAGCGCTTCTGCTCAGCTGCAGTCTTTTTTTCACTCCCACTTGAGCTTCTTTTTTTTTTCTTTAAAAAAAATTAGATAAAAAAAATCATTTTCATCATCGCCCCCCCTCGCCCCGTAGCCAGCCTGCTCCGTAGCTTACTTTTGTGTGTGTGTGTGTGTGTGTGTGTGTGTGTGTGTGTGTGTGTGTGTAAATAAATAGAAACACGCAATCAGGTGTCCATCTCAAGACAAGACCTCTTTCATAATGATCATTGACCGGCATCTCTAGGATCAAACAGACGTATTTTGATCAAGTCTTCCTCTGTGTGTGTGTGTGTGTGTGTGTGTGTGTGTGTGTGTGTGTGTGTTTAATCTCTCTCGCACTCTGATATAATGTACTGACAAATATAACATACAAATATGATATATGATCGAATTTGTCATTCGGTTTTTATTTTGAAATTAGTTTATTTTGAAAATTCACCGGATTTTCTCGTTTTTATTGAGCGACTTCCTGTACTGTAGACGAGGATCGCTCGCGGCTCACGCACGAAATAGAGCAGACGCCGAAACAACAAATGCATGCCGCGAGCCGCGTGCCTGTTCGCGTCTACTGTGAACCACCACATTGATTAACGTGGGCGCCGAATGGAAGCGCTCGGCGGCGCTTCGCTTCCACGTCCAGTGAACTGACGTTAAATGCATGGCGCGATCCGCGAGGGGAGCCGCGCGCCTGTTCGCGTCTGGTGTGAACTACTACATTGATTAACATGGGCGCCGAATGGAAGCGCTCGGCGCTTCGTGGTGCTTCCCCGTCCAGTGTGAACCGGGCGTTACGTTACTCGGAAAAATGTGTCGCCTGAGCCTCCGCCCCCTCCGTGCCCATTGGCGGAGGGAGGGCTCATTGAAAAAAAAAAAATAAAAATAAAAAATCGGTGTTCCTTCGGCGCGCCTGGGAAACTCTGAAATTATGAATAATTTAAGCTCGTTTTTGTCCCATTTGCCTGCATCAGCCCGTCATGATATTAGTAAATTAATTGAGAGCCACCCACTATTGTTTTCTGACCACCCCCGCCGTACGTCAGTTTTGCACCATGACATAGAAGTAGAGGGACATGCCACAAGTAAGCAGCACGCACACAGAGTCAATATTGGGAAGTTCAGAAAGAAGCTTTGGCTCTCCTTCTGACAGTGCCCATCTTGATGTTTGGGGTCAGGTTTTTATAGACCATAATGCCCTCGAAGATGTGGTGGTCTTTGCCCCTGCAAGCCTTCAATCTCCAGATTTGCCACAGGAAGGGGGGTTGATAATGTGTTGGCAAGTGCATTATCACGTTTACATGTGGACTAGCTGCAGAATTCTTATTTCGGGGGAAGTGAGGTTTTTCTTGTTTAGTTTTGTTTGTAGGTATGTTAATAGGGTTTAGTTCTTAAGGGAGGGGGTGTTATGACCCACAGGTGGGTCTAGGTGCCTCTATCTTTGTGTCTGTGTGTGTGTGTGTCTGTGTGTGAGAGATTGGATGACGCCTTGCAGGTGCGGTCCTGGATGTCGGCTGCTGATTGGACGCGCCACGGCTGAGAAGGAGGAGCAGTCGAGCCAGCCTGACGGTCATCCCTCCTCCGCTCCCAACTCTGCAGTTAGTCACTTCTGAAATGGTGTTAGAGCACGCAGCCGTAGGGGTGGGCTGCCATTTTCTTTGTCCCCTCTTTTCTCCTGTTTATTAAGTATGTAGGGAGGTTAGCCTTTCTGTATTTGGGTTCTCTTTCTTTCTTTAGTTAGTTCTTAAGGCGAGCTAGTTGGAGTTTGGTTTATTATTTTGGCCTGGGCCCACCCTGAAGCCTTTGCTGCCCACCGGTTAAGTTGTTTTGTTTATTTCATTTACTGATTAATAAAATGTTTTTTGTTGAAACTGCCAACTGCAGTGAAAAATTAATGAGGCTTGGGAGTGGGGGAAGGTGTCCCACATGTTGCGTCTCGGTCCCCCTCGACGGGACGTAACACAGAGTTTTCGCCGTGACAGCAGGTTGAGCTCCTACCGTGTTACAGGTGACGTCGTCACATTAGCCTGTTCCATCCCTGCTAAATTCTTTAAATAACTACCGTAAGTAAACTTTTAAATTATAATACACTCTACACTAATTGTAATTTCCTTCCCGTGGTTCTATATTGCAACAGTTGACGGCTCATATCAGCAGATAAGCAGCAACAATCTGGGCATTACGGGTGATTCATAAATATGTAATTTCTTATTAATTAGCCCATAAGTGTTGTACACCAGTGTGACACCAAATGCTTGTTGCTGACAGCAGTGAAGAAATGACACTCTAGTGGTTCTGCACATTAGTATAAATAGAGTGATTCTCTATCATTACATCACAGGACGGCGGCACTCTGACAGATTCCATGAACCTGGACACTGATGATCCAGACTCCGGTCCAGATGACACAACAGGCCACAGTGGAAACGGGTCAGAACATGGGACTGGCTGCTGAAAGGATACAGGTAGGTGGCGCTGTCATCCCAAGTTGTGTGGTGTGGAGGATCGGGGCCAAAGTTCCAGATGCTCACAGATGTGAGTCTGGATTCAGGAGGATTGTTTGAAGGCTGGACTCCCAACAGTGATTGGCTGCTGAGGACCTCTCAATCACAATCAGGTTTTTTAGTGGCTGTGAGATTGAAAGTGAGTGAACATCATTAAATAAAGAGCTCCTGCAGGGTCCCAATTTGACAAGTACACTGCTAGGTGTGCTGCTTCGTTTTCGCCAAGGCCCTGTAGCATTCATGACTGACATTGAGGGAACGTTTCATCAAGTAAGAGTTTCCAACCAGGATGTAAACTTCTTACGCTTCCTCTGGTGGCCAGATGGGGACATTACAAAGGACCTACAAGAGCACAGGATGCTGGTCCACATCTTTGGGGCAGTGTCATCCCCAAGCTGTGCTTCATTCGACGACAATCAGCATGACTTCCCAGCCGAGGTTATAAACACTGTTGGTCAAAATTTCTACGTGGATGATTGTCTAAAGGCCGTCAGCACGGTGGAACAAGCAATACATCTGTACCAGCAGCTAACAGACCTGTGCGGTAGAGGTGGATTTAAGCTCAATAAGTGGGTGAGCAATCATCGCTCGGTGCTGGCCGCCATTCCTGAAGAGCAGAGAGCTAAAGAGGTAAAAACACTTAACCTTGACAGAGACCAGCTCCCTATGGAGAGGGCCCTTGGAGCTCAGTGGGATGTACAGCAAGATACATTCACATTCAGCATCAGAACCAAGCTGGGATGGGATGAGGAAATCCCTCAGGTCATGGTACATCCCATATATAGTTTTTCAAGCGCCAAACTACAACAAAGGAACTCATCTATAACAAATCTACAACCTTGTAGGGGCAAAACCTACTTGTTTTAATTCTGATTAATAAACTAAAGCTTATTCGATTATCATTATGTTGTTTTTTTTAAACGCTCATACAAAACAAAAAAAGTGGAGGGAGAGTAGTCTGAATCGGGTTCTGGAGCATTGCTCTACCTCATCCATCGCACTCATGAGCGTCACATCCACTTGTAGTGCATCATTTCCGCCAGCAAGCTTCTCCTGTTAGACCTTCCCCGAGGTGGTTGGTGGGGTGACGAGCACTCAGCACGTGACCTCTACGACGAGTTTCTACCCACGGAAGTGCCATAGGAAGACACTGATTAAATAGTATGGCTTGTCCACCAGAAGGCTGTATTATGGTGTACATAATATAAAACTTCGGCCCAGTTCTGCTTGTATTGCAATGGTTGCTGTTCCTGAAGTTTCATTTTTCGTCCCTTTTTATTTTTTACATCCATGTTTGTGATGAAATAGTATTGTGAATCGCTAGCTCGCATTGCATGCTGGGAAACAGTGTCACTCAAGGAAGTTTTGGCTTCGCTGACACGGTCCTGAAGGGAAGTGGGTTTTAGTGCACTGGAACGGGATGAATGTGTTCAATCAAGCAGTACAAACCTGATTAATTGTCTTAATACTTGACTTGGAATGGCCATATTGTTTAGGATTAGAATTAGATGACAACTTGTTCACAATATTTGCAACTATTCAATTTGACCAGCAGGTGTCAGTAGAAGACGAAATTTCATGTTGACTATTTCCTAATGGAAGTGCTCTCTTTACGTTGGATTTTTCTCATAATTATTTGAAGTGTAGGCCTGTATCTGCACACAATTTGGAATTCGTCCCAGCGCCCTGAGCTGTAAATTTGGACGGTGTAAAATGAAAATGGCCATCTGCAGCAGAATGAAAGTGAGATTGCATTGTCCAGGTAGGAGGACAGCAGTCAGTCATGTTTCACCTCCAGTCAACACGCAGTGGTTCACATGAAGGTCCAAGAGGCCTACAGACCTACACTGAGTCTGGACGTGGCAGTGCAGTTGGATCATTGTCTTTGTTGTGTTGTTTGGTCATTGTGATCCAATGTAATGTGAGAGAAGGACGAGTGCAGTTATATTGGAGTGAGTTATTTAGAGTGTAATAGAAGTTATAATGCAGAGTCTGTTTTTATGAAATGTTCTATCACCTGGCATCCATCCATCCATCCATCCATCCATCCATCCATCCATCTTCTACTGCCGTATCCGGAGTCAGGTCTCGGGGGCAGCAGCCTCAGCAGAGACCCCCAGACTTCCCTGGACCCAGTCACCTCCTCCAGCTCCTCCAGTGGGACCCCAAGGCTTCCCAGTCCAGCCCAGAGACCTGGTCAGCACCACTCTGACTCCCTGAGTCCCTGCTGCTCAGGTGAGGCTTCAAAGATCTGGCTGCACCTGATTGGACGGTCGTGGAGGATCTCCTTGGTCTTCTTGGTCTTCTTGGTCTCCAGCTGTTTGACCTCATGCTCTCTGTTGACCTCCTCTTCTTCACCTTCAGTCACACGTTCACATCTCCTCTCCAGACTGATCTTCTGCTGCTGTAGAAGCTCCTGCAGACCACCAACCTCTGGAGCTGAGAGAAGGTTGGAGAAGAAAACATCAGTGTGACAGTGTGAGCATCATTTTCTGTCCACGACTTGAAGCTGAAAGCATCCAAACTCCATTTTTCAGCTGATGTGGTGAAGCTGCTGTTGTCTGACTGTTTGCTCTAAATGTCCTCCAGGGGATCTTCTCACTGGAGGTCCTGACCACGGTTATAATAGTTAACGAAAACGAACAAAATAACGAAAACTTCAATTGAAAAAAACAATTGTCACGTTGCCAGGGGTTAGGATTTTGGTACCTGCCTCGTTGGGCTTCGAAGCGAGCAGAGCTGAGACCATAAGGGTGACGTAGCAACGTTCAGGACACTGATTGGCCAAAGGCAGTCTTTCACGAAAGACCAAAACCGCCATTTTTAAATGCCTCGCGTGTGGATTTTTACATTGACACGTATTAAAAACTGAAAAGCTTATGAAACTGTACCATGGGTGAACAAAGAACTACAGACGTTTCTGTTCTCTGTGGCCGAAGAAAAAGCACAATGCAGACAGTTGTGCAGAAAGTTTAGTGTTAGCTAAAATATCGGGCACACAGACGTACTTATTATGTATACCTTTCTTTCCATTGTAACAGGTGCTACAAGATCTGCAATCCATTACCTAGAATTGGTTTTCCTTAAACTGATGTACAGGATTACTAATCTGACTTTGATGGGCAAATTTGACAACAGAATACAATTATGAAGCACTAAAACACAGGACCACAAAACAATTAAATGCATGATGAAATAATGATATGCTTTGTTAAATAAAATAAAATGGCATTTTCAACTAAGCAATAAAATAGTCGGTGGTGCAGTGGTTAGCGCTGCCGCCTCACAGCAAGAAGGTCGTGGGTTCGATTCCGGGGCCTGGACCTGGGACCTTTCTGTGTGGAGTTTGCATGTTCTCCCTGTGTCTGCGTGGGTTCTCTCCGGGTTCTCCGGCTTCCTCCCACACTCAAAAAACATGCATGTGAGGTCAATTGAACGTTCTAAATTGTCCGTAGGTGTGCATGTGAGTGTGAATGGTTGTTTGTCTCTATGTGGCCCTGCGATGAACTGGCGACTTGTCCAGGGTGTCACCCTGCCTTCGCCCTAAGACAGCTGGGATAGGCTCCAGCAGACCCCCGTGACCCTGAATAGGAATAAGCGGGTATAGAAGATGAATGAATGAAATCTTTATTGAATGAATGACACATTTTATCTCACTCGTGGTTTATGTAATTATTATTTTTTGCTCCATAGCTTTCATGATTCAGCATTACATGTTAAGCGTGATGAATTGCATGAAAAGAGAGAGCACTCACTGATAAATTAACATGGTGTGCTGTTTAATTCCATGAGAACGACAAAATATTTGCAGATTTGTGTTAGCTACACACATCGACAGGTGCAAGAGAAAGGGAGGAACTTTCAGGGAGGAACTTTCAAGATCGTTGAGTTTTTGTTTTTTATTTTTTTTTAGTTCTGATGAAATAAATAGACCAATCATTTCATTCCTTTGTCTGCTTTCCAAAGAGGTTATTAATTAAAAAAATATGTGTGGCAGTGCTGTTATGGTCCATAGAGAGTTGCTTCAAAGAATTATCATTTATTATTCAGTGGCACATTGCTCACTTGTTTAATACACAAATAATAGTATATTATTATAATAATACTATTTTATTAATAATAATAATAATAATAATAATAATAATAATAATAATAATAATCATCATCATCATCATCATCATCATCATCATCATCATCATCATCATCATTATTATTTCTAAAATTTCCAAACAACAATCGTCAGTTGTTCAGTAAAAAATACATTGATTTCCATGTTGAATTTTGTACGGTTCGTGAGCGCGCACGTCTGTCAGTGACGGTCTCCACACTGACACAACTGCGCATGCTCTATTAGCTCATCAATGCGGAAGTCAAAAAGTTTTTGGGAGCCATGCGCTGGGTGAGCAACTTCATTGAAAGGAATGGGATGCCATCTGGCGGCTTGCCGCTCTGTCACGCAGTTAGTGACGTGGAGGGCAGGCGACGCCGACAGGTATGATTGACAGCTACCATTCGTTCCCGTTAGCAAGAGGATTAAAAACAAAAACCGTAATGGCATCAAAAAGGAGTTATCCCAGCGGTGCAGAAAAACGGAAGGAAAAGAAAACCGATCAAGAAAAACTTGCGAAGGGGAAAGGTAAGTTATTTGTTTGTGATGTGGGCTGGAGAGGTGGAGGTGAAACGCTGTTGTCCCCCCCCCTTCCCAAGTTTGTTTATTTGTCCTGCTAGCCAGCTAGCTAGCTAGCTAGCGTCGGATAAATGTTAGCTGGCTGGCTAATATTTGTTCGTCATGAATCAGCGTTTTTGTTTGTTTTATGAAAGTTGACCATATCCTGCCATGTTGGCCTATCCTGCCATGGGAATGACTGATTGACTCCACACCCGTTTATTCACATTCTAACAGGGAGGGCGGGAGGGAGGGCATGTTGTAGTCAGTCCCCTGTTATTGTTCAGTGGAAGTTGTCTCTCACATATTTGACTCTTAATGTTATTTTAGCCTTAACTTAGGATGAATTTACTAAGCTTAGTTTGTATTTTGTAGGCCCTTCATTAGAAATGTGCTACTGTTTTAGAATTCAAAGAAATATTTTATGGAAATACTTTATTTGGCATGGTGTTGACTATTTTAGACTGTTGTGGCAGTGGGTCATTTATCTTAGTTTTATTACTTTAACTAGTACAGTGTGTAAAGTAATGCCAAAAACTCTTAAAAATGACAGTTTTGTAATTGGGTAAAAGCTTTAAAGGGACACTGCAACCATAACGTTTAATTTAAAAACAAATGAATTTTTAATTTTCCTATATTACTGCAACATCACTGTAATAATAAAATATTAAAATGCACTTCTGATCTATTTTGCTTGATGATCTAATGAGCTTTGTCTCTGCAGGAGCAATTCTAAAATATGTTGGCGCTCCAGACATTGAGCCAGAGGGATCTCCCGAACATCCTGACCAGGAAGCTCCAGGACCAACACATTCCTCAGAACCTCCTTCTGTCCAGGTGAATAATGTGTGTTATTCTTAGTAGCTAAGCTGATAAGTGTGGGACGAAACTAAGGCAATTAAGCATTATTTTGATTGTTGGTTTGCGTTTTAGTGTTGCACTTGTTGGTTTGTTGGATTTTCTTATTTAAAGTAAGCATTTTTTTTTTTATGAATATTCAATCTGTTGTATTTATTGACATATAGAGGATTCTTTTCCTAGTATTATAGTGTTTGTTTGTTTTTAAATCAGTTTAACTTGCTTGAGTTGCTCAACTGAAGATGTTTAATTTTACCTGTAGCCTGTTTTGCTCACGAGGTGTAATAGATTGTGGAATCTTAGTAGACCTTAGTAGACTCACGCTGCTGAGAGTGACAGCGATCAGCTCTGATGACCGTGGTGCTTGTAAATAAGGCAAATGCGCCATCTAGTGGGATGCAGCATGTTTATTCGTGTTGGAGCAATGACAAGTACTACTAACAAAACAAAAGATGCACAGGGTAAAAAAAAAAAAATCATAAACTCTTCTTAGATCTCTTATAGATTATTGATAATAGCATTCTAATTGATTTCAAACCTTTTCAAAAGATCTTTTGCCAATAGCACACCCAAATATTTGATAACCTTGGAATTCCATTTGATTTTATATTTTCCTCTAATTTCTCGGCCTGGATGATAATTCAGCGTGAGAATTTGAGTGTTTGCTATGTTTAACTTGTTGCTGTGTATTTACCATAGGTTTCTATTATCAACATGAAATGAGGTAAGGTTCTGTCCGAGTCTTGGAGAACCAAAATAATATCATCACCAAAAAGCCCTGTTAGATGTCCCTGCTCTCCTATATGTATTCCTTTTAGATTGTTACTTTGTCTGATCATTTGTGCCAGCAGCTCAATGAACATAGCAAACAATGTAGCGCATAGGCAACATCCTTGACGAGTACCATTAATTTTTATCCTTGCCGTAGGTTCTTGGTAGAGACCTTGAATACACTGTATTAACTTTTCTTGGAACCCCAGTTTCCCAAGAACTCGATGCAGAAATCTCCAATTCACACAGCCAAGGCTCACCAGTAACAGCTCGCAGGCCCTGCTTTTGGATCTGATCTATTATGTATAGGACCCGTCTAATGTCTTCTTGAGTCTGCCTACCTGTTAAAAAAGCTGACTGATTGGAAGTCCATCTCGTCCCCTTAAATTTCAAAGCGTAACGAACCTGTGTAGCCCGAGGAATTTTATTATAGTTTATTTCCTAGGGTGCAACTCCCCAGGTGGCGTTGTCAGGCAACCAACCCCCCACCCCATTTTCATTTATACCCACCATCAGAATTGTCTCCACCTCCGCCAGCCCTCCCGCTTGCCATAGGTTCTTGGTAGAGACCTTGAATACACTGTATTAACTTTTCTTGGAACCCTAGTTTCCCAAGAACTTGATACAGAAATCTCCAATTCACACAGTCAAGGCTCACCAGTAACAACTTTTGGAGCTGATCTATTATGTATAGGACGGTCCTAGGGCTGGACAATATAGAAAAAAATCATATCGATATAAAAAAAAAAGTCATATTGATCGATATCGATAATTATCAAAAACATTTAAAACATATTTTAATTGCAGCGCTGGATGTTTTATACTATTACTTAATGACAGACTTTTAATAAAGAACACACGAGCACTGAATTCAAATTCAAACGTTTACTCAACCACCTTTTTTAAACGCAACTGAATTGTTTTTTTTATTTTATTATTATTATTATTATTATTATTTATTTAGTTATTTATTTAAAAAAAATAGGCTGAGATAGGGCTCGAACGTGCGACTCGACCAGAGGTCTGAAGTTGTGGCGGTTAACAGCTCGTTTTGCACTGATTCCCTGCACTCGTTGTACAGACGAGGAAGAGCTGTGTTTGAAAAATACTTGCAGTCTGGAACTTCATATCGCTGGTCAAGAGTGGCGAGAAGCTGTTTGAAGCCAAGCTTTTCAACGGTGGTTATGTGCAGCATATCCCTCGCTATGAAGCATGTTACTACATGGGTGATGTCCTTATGGCGCTTGGACGCTTTGTCGTATTTACTGCAAGAAGTCCAGTTTGGTCTGCTTTACTTGCTTGGTGCTGGCGCTGGCAGCGGATTCCTCCGACGACGTGGAGCCGCTGGGTCTGCGTTTGCGATTGGTTGGAGGAAGAAATGACCGTAATATTAAGCTACATGATTGGCTATGATGAAAAAGGAAGTGAAACTTTTTCTATCAAACTTTTTATGGACCCCTTTTTTCCCTATCGCAGCACACGTCTATCGATCGATATATATCGTTATCGAATTATCGTCCAGCCCTAGACGGTCCCGTCTAATGTTATCTTGAGTCTGCCTACCTGTTATAAAACCTGACTGATCCTCATCTATCAAGTCCGGCATAAAACTTTCAAGTCTTTTTGAGATGATTGAAGTAAAGATCTTCTAGTCAACATTTAAGATTGAAATGGGCCTATACGATTCACAAAGTTCCTGATTTTTCCCTTCTTTTGGAATAACTGGAATGACAGTCTCTTTCCATGAGGGAGGCCGTTTGCCCTCTGTCAGAGTCAGATTAAAAGAATTTAGGAGTATCGGGGTTAATTCTTCTCCAAATGTTTTATACCACTCACTAGGAAACCCATCACTACCTGGCGCTTTGGTTGATTTTAAGCCTGCTAATGGCAGCATCTATTTCTTTTTTGGTTATACTGGAAATGAGTTTTCTATTTTGCTCATCTCCAATGGCTGGTAGGTCCAATGAGTCAAGGAATTCTTTCATCTCACAGTCTTCTTTAGCCGTGAGTTGGGTATATAGATTTTCATAGTAATCTTTAAAAACCCTCTCTATTTCTTCAGGTTCAAGTAGTAGCTGTTTCGTTAATGGGTCTCTAATTTTACATATTGCATGAGAAGCTTGCTGGGCCTTTATTCCTCTTGCTTAATATTTGGTTGATTTACAGCCTGATTCATAGTGGGTCTGTTTAATGAATTTCAGCTTTTTCTCAACATCTAGCCTCAAGACATCGTCTATTTCCCTTCTGACACCGATTATTTGTTGTGACACTGTATCGTCCTTATTGCTTTTGTGTTGCTGTTCCAGAGTTGTTCATTGGTTTACCAGCTTCTTGTAACCCTCTTCTTTATGTGGCAGGTGGGTTTGCCCCCACCTTCGCGTCATCAATCACACCTGCGCCGGAGTGCAATTTTTGCGTCCCTCAGTGCGTTTACATGGTACTAGAGAAATTTGAATTATTGCCTTAGTCCGATTATGATCGGAGTTTGAGAACTCCGATTGGAATCGGAGAACTCCGATTGAGACACCCAGATAATGCGATTGGAATTCTAATTTCTCGGCCATGTATACGCCTTAGTCGGACGATTAACTGGACAACGTAAGTGCGCACGCGCCACCGCACAACTACGTCGTCTAACAAAACAGACGGCGTGAAACAACCAGCAAACGCGAATAAGAATGTTGACATTTGGAGAGAGGATGAGACCGGGGCGATGCTTTCTCTTCTAAAAGAGATGGACATATTAAAATTACACACAACAGAGACCTTTTTTAAAAGGGTAGCGCAGCAAATGCAGGGCTCTGGATTTGCGCAGCCCTGAACAAATACGTATTCGTTCGTATTTATATTTCTACCTTTTCGTTCACATTTTTTGTAAGTTAGAAGAATTTCAACTTGTAAATAAAAGCACAGCAAAGAGATGTTTTTCTGATTTGTTTTCATTTCGATAATTTCGCTGTTATTCTGCTGGAAACGGCACAAGCTTCCTCCACGGTCGGCACTTTAATGAGCGTTTGTATAACTGAAGACACCGTTCCTTTGCAAAACCTGTACACAAACTCTCCCACCAGTCTGCGCAGAACCCGCATCCAACAAGAACGAGAGTTTGGGGTCCGTGGCGACGGCACAAAGCGTAGCATCGAAGACATTGTGTTGTTGTAGCCCTCCAACAGCAACACAACAACACAACGCGGACACTTTTCCTTTGATTTTGGTTTATTTGGTTTAGACAATTCAGTTTGTCTGTTTCTTTTGTTAGCGTAACCACTTTCTTTGGTTGGTTTTCTTTTCTTTGTTTTGTTGTGAAATTTTGGTGAAACTTTGGGTTTTCTATTGAGTAGCGATTTTGTTATAGTTTGATTTCCTTTTTTAGTTCATTAATATCTTGTTCCCCAGTGATCGTTACCTTTTTGTTTTGGGTTTTGGTCCTGTGTGTGTGTGTGTGTGTGTGTGTGTGTGTGTGTGTGTGTGTGTGTGTGTGTGTGTGTGTGTGTGTGTGTGTGTGTGTGTGTGTGTGTGCGTGCGCGAAGAATAAATAAGGAGTTGGCATAGCGTGAATTTTGGCTTGTAGTGATTCCCTTAGCTTTGTTTATTCCCTTTTTTGAGTTTTCTTTGGTTTCTTTGGCCCTGTTCCCCTTATTTTCTTATGTTGAACATTCTTTTTGGTATGGTTCTTATTTCTTTGACACTCAGGCAGCTAAACTTGGTCTATTTTAAATTGTTGTCAAATAAAGCTGTTTCATTGGAAGTCCGTCTCGTCCTCTTAAATTTCAAAGCGTAACGAACCTGTGTAGCCCGTGGAATTTTATTATAGTTTATTTCCTAGGGTGCAACTCCCCAGGTGGCGTTGTCAGGCAACCCCCCCCCCACCATTTTCCTTTCTACCCACCATCAGAATTGTCTCCACCTCCGCCAGACCCTCCCCCTTGCCGTAGGTTCTTGGTAGAGACCTTGAATACACTGTATTAACTTTTCTTGGAACCCCAGTTTCCCAAGAACTTGATAAAGAAATCTCCAATTCACACAGTCAAGGCTCACCAGTAACAACTTTTGGAGCTGATCTATTATGTATAGGACAGTCCTAGGGCTGGACGATATAGAAAAAAAGCATATCGATATAAAAAAAAAGTCATATTGATCGATATCGATAATTATCAAAAAAATGTAAAACATATTTTAATTGCAGCGCTGGATGTTTTATACTATTACTTCATGACAGACTTTTAATAAAGAACACACGAGCACTGAATTCAAATTCAAACTTTTATTCAACCACCTTTTTAAACACAACTGAATTGTTTGTTTGTTTTTATTATTATTATTATTATTATTATTATTATTATTATTATTATTATTATTATTATTATTATTTATTTAGTTATTTATTTAAAAAAAAATAGGCTGAGATAGGGCTCGAACGTGCGACTCGACCAGAGGTCTGAAGTTGTGGCGGTTAACAGCTCGTTTTGCACTGATTCCCTGCACTCGTTGTACAGACGAGGAAGAGCTGTGTTTGAAAAATACTTGCAGTCTGGAACTTCATATCGCTGGTCAAGAGTGGCGAGAAGCTGTTTGAAGCCAAGCTTTTCAACGGTGGTTATTGGCAGCATATCCCTCGCTATGAAGCATGTTACTACATGGGTGATGTCCTTATGGCGCTTGGACGCTTTGTCGTATTTACTGCAAGAAGTCCAGTTTGGTCTGCTTTACTTGCTTGGTGCTGGCGCTGGCAGCGGATTCCTCCGACGACGTGGAGCCGCTGGGTCTGCGTTTGCGATTGGTTGGAGGAAGAAATGACCGTAATATTAAGCTACATGATTGGCTATGATGAAAAAGGAAGTGAAACTTTTTCTATCAAACTTTTTATGGACCCCTTTTTTCCCTATCGCAGCACACGTCTATCGATCGATATATATCGTTATCGAATTATCGTCCAGCCCTAGACGGTCCCGTCTAATGTTATCTTGAGTCTGCCTACCTGTTATAAAACCTGACTGATCCTCATCTATCAAGTCCGGCATAAAACTTTCAAGTCTTTTTGAGATGATTGAAGTAAAGATCTTCTAGTCAACATTTAAGATTGAAATGGGCCTATACGATTCACAAAGTTCCTGATTTTTCCCTTCTTTTGGAATAACTGGAATGACAGTCTCTTTCCATGAGGGAGGCCGTTTGCCCTCTGTCAGAGTCAGATTAAAAGAATTTAGGAGTATCGGGGTTAATTCTTCTCCAAATGTTTTATACCACTCACTAGGAAACCCATCACTACCTGGCGCTTTGGTTGATTTTAAGCCTGCTAATGGCAGCATCTATTTCTTTTTTGGTTATACTGGAAATGAGTTTTCTATTTTGCTCATCTCCAATGGCTGGTAGGTCCAATGAGTCAAGGAATTCTTTCATCTCACAGTCTTCTTTAGCCGTGAGTTGGGTATATAGATTTTCATAGTAATCTTTAAAAACCCTCTCTATTTCTTCAGGTTCAAGTAGTAGCTGTTTCGTTAATGGGTCTCTAATTTTACATATTGCATGAGAAGCTTGCTGGGCCTTTATTCCTCTTGCTTAATATTTGGTTGATTTACAGCCTGATTCATAGTGGGTCTGTTTAATGAATTTCAGCTTTTTCTCAACATCTAGCCTCAAGACATCGTCTATTTCCCTTCTGACACCGATTATTTGTTGTGACACTGTATCGTCCTTATTGCTTTTGTGTTGCTGTTCCAGAGTTGTTCATTGGTTTACCAGCTTCTTGTAACCCTCTTCTTTATGTGGCAGGTGGGTTTGCCCCCACCTTCGCGTCATCAATCACACCTGCGCCGGAGTGCAATTTTTGCGTCCCTCAGTGCGTTTACATGGTACTAGAGAAATTTGAATTATTGCCTTAGTCCGATTATGATCGGAGTTTGAGAACTCCGATTGGAATCGGAGAACTCCGATTGAGACACCCAGATAATGCGATTGGAATTCTAATTTCTCGGCCATGTATACGCCTTAGTCGGACGATTAACTGGACAACGTAAGTGCGCACGCGCCACCGCACAACTACGTCGTCTAACAAAACAGACGGCGTGAAACAACCAGCAAACGCGAATAAGAATGTTGACATTTGGAGAGAGGATGAGACCGGGGCGATGCTTTCTCTTCTAAAAGAGATGGACATATTAAAATTACACACAACAGAGACCTTTTTTAAAAGGGTAGCGCAGCAAATGCAGGGCTCTGGATTTGCGCAGCCCTGAACAAATACGTATTCGTTCGTATTTATATTTCTACCTTTTCGTTCACATTTTTTGTAAGTTAGAAGAATTTCAACTTGTAAATAAAAGCACAGCAAAGAGATGTTTTTCTGATTTGTTTTCATTTCGATAATTTCGCTGTTATTCTGCTGGAAACGGCACAAGCTTCCTCCACGGTCGGCACTTTAATGAGCGTTTGTATAACTGAAGACACCGTTCCTTTGCAAAACCTGTACACAAACTCTCCCACCAGTCTGCGCAGAACCCGCATCCAACAAGAACGAGAGTTTGGGGTCCGTGGCGACGGCACAAAGCGTAGCATCGAAGACATTGTGTTGTTGTAGCCCTCCAACAGCAACACAACAACACAACGCGGACACTTTTCCTTTGATTTTGGTTTATTTGGTTTAGACAATTCAGTTTGTCTGTTTCTTTTGTTAGCGTAACCACTTTCTTTGGTTGGTTTTCTTTTCTTTGTTTTGTTGTGAAATTTTGGTGAAACTTTGGGTTTTCTATTGAGTAGCGATTTTGTTATAGTTTGATTTCCTTTTTTAGTTCATTAATATCTTGTTCCCCAGTGATCGTTACCTTTTTGTTTTGGGTTTTGGTCCTGTGTGTGTGTGTGTGTGTGTGTGTGTGTGTGTGTGTGTGTGTGTGTGTGTGTGTGTGTGTGTGTGTGTGTGTGTGTGTGTGCGTGCGCGAAGAATAAATAAGGAGTTGGCATAGCGTGAATTTTGGCTTGTAGTGATTCCCTTAGCTTTGTTTATTCCCTTTTTTGAGTTTTCTTTGGTTTCTTTGGCCCTGTTCCCCTTATTTTCTTATGTTGAACATTCTTTTTGGTATGGTTCTTATTTCTTTGACACTCAGGCAGCTAAACTTGGTCTATTTTAAATTGTTGTCAAATAAAGCTGTTTCATTGGAAGTCCGTCTCGTCCTCTTAAATTTCAAAGCGTAACGAACCTGTGTAGCCCGTGGAATTTTATTATAGTTTATTTCCTGGGGTGCAACTCCCCAGGTGGAGTTGTCAGGCAACCCCCCCCCCCCCACCACCACCACCCCAATTTTCCTTTATACCCACCATCAGAATTGTCTCCACCTCCACCAGACCCTCCCCCTCGCCACATCTCGTCTTTTTTTGATAGGCTGCCCTCGCTATTAACCTCCCTCTCATCACAGCTTTAATTGTGTCCCACAGTATGGAAGTGTCTACTGGACTATCTATGTTCTCCTCCATAGAGCATTTAATCTCTTTCTTAACCTCCTCCAGTGTTTTTGGATTATTTAGCATACCCACATTTAATCTCCAAAGTGTGTTTTTCTTCCTCTTATTTAGACAAATAATAAGGTAATTAATACTGTGTCAGTACAAGTCAGTCGTTCCTATTTTACATTCCTCTATTCTGTATCTGTCTGTAATGTTAATAAAAAAAATAGTCCTCTGTAACGGGTGGAGGTCCCTCCAAACATCAAACATCCAGAGTTCAGCTAGAGAGACGTTGACAAGTTTCGACAGGCGGGTCTGACTTCTGTTGCCATTAGTTGTGTCGAGTTTAGCTTTTAAATCATGTTGAAATCCCCTGCACATATTAGGATTCCTTCACTTTCCACAGCTATGATCTCAAACAGTGATTTCAAAAAGCACTTGTCCAACCCTGGACCAAAGTAACTGAGTTATCATCCAATTTCCCTTTGACTATTACATATCTCCCTTCTTTGTCATTTATTTTTTTAACAACTTCAAAACTGATAGAATTAGAGATTAATATTGTGACACCTCTCTTTGGGCCTTTCCTGAACAAGCTAAAAAAAAACATTTCTATATCCAAATCTTTTCAGTGTGTCGTGCTCTTGTTGAGAGAGATGTGTTTCCTGTAGATCAGGCATGGCCAAACTACGGCGTGTCTCTGTCCGGCCCGCGTGAAGGCAGTCAAAAATCTAACCTAACTTAGAAATGACACTTGAACCTGCAATGAGTATTGTAGTCGTTCTAAATGAGTCCAACGTTAGAAAAAAAGGAGCGACCCGGACTTCCCACAGTCTCTTTTCTATTAACATGGGAATTCAATTTTAATAATTTGTCAACTAAAAACACCGGTCATACTAGAACATCCCTACCAGCTTTCTTCCCTTTATTCTCTGAATTTAATCAAAGAATCTTTGAAACTCTTGTAGCTTTTCTCTGGCTCGTGTCGCTGCTGATGCGTAGCCCCTCCAGGATCCCTCCTTGCACTGCCACTCCGTCGTAGTGCGGGGCACCGAGTGCCGCAGGCCCCTCCGCACCCGTCGCCACCGCCGTCTTCTCCGCCAGGCCGCGTCTCGCCAATTCCTCCTTTACCTCCTCTGCGCTGTTGTAGGTTCGAGTTTCCGTATCCCAGTGGGTCCTCATCTTGGTGAATGGCGTCTGGAAGCGGATGCCCTTCTCCTTCAGGATTCTTTTAGCAGTGTTGTACTCCTTTCTCTTTTGGACCATCTCTGTCGCGTAATCGTGATGGAATGACGGTACTTTATTCCCCAGTTCTATTTTCTTTGTCCATAGCTCACTCAGGACCCTCTCTTTGGTAGTAAATTCCAGAAAGTTAACAATGATGGGTCTTGGTTGGGCACCGTCCGCTGGCTTCTGTGCAAATGAGCGGTGTACTCTCTGAATTTGGAAATTAAAATGTGCTGGCAGGTGCAGTTCGCTTTTCAGCAGGTCTTCCACAAACTTGGCCACAGATTCTCCCTCCTCTCCTTCAGTGACTCCATAGATACGTAGGTTGTTTCTCCTCGGCCTGGACTCCAGGTCAGTTAACTTGTCCTGAAGAGCTTTTTGTTCTGTGATATGACCAGAGCGTCATTAGCTTCCTGTGCCCAACGTTCTAGCTTTTCAATCCGCGACTCAGCCTCGTTGATCTTGCCGGTCTGGAGCTCCTGTTCGGTGATGACTTTCGCAAGTTGTTGATTTATTTCGTCTTTGAAGTCGTCCAAGTCTTTTTCCACGTCGTTCCTCAGTGTTTCTCCAAACGTGCGAAGGACTTCTTTTGATTCCGTTTTTAAATCCCGTATCTCCTTGCTAATAATTTCTATGTCCGAGCCCTTTTTCGCGTCGTTAGTCACGAGGAGTTCGTTTCGCCATCTCCCTCTGTTTCAGAGCAAGCTGGTAGTTCCGCCATATTGTCTGTTACCGTGTTTCTGTTTTGGTTGAATGGAGTTTTCCTTCCCATTCCAACGTTCCCCTGATCACTTTGTAGTTAATATGATATCTGACAATAGTCATTCAAGTTTTCGGGGAGTTTTTACCCTAGACGGTCGAGAGCCCTGGTGTCGCGCAGTCTACCGCTTTATGGCCAAACCAGAAGTCCCTTCCCTCTAGCCTTTTCAAGGGGGAGGTGGCTAGACTCGGCTCTTGTGGGACGAGAAGCAGAAGGCCTGTCCGATCGGGGGGGAAGATGAGATCACATTTTTGTGGGTCAACACAAACTCATCTGCGAGGACAGCAGCCTTGGACAATGACAACACTTTCTGTTCATTCAAGAACATTACCACCTTCTCTGGCAAAGAATCTTTAAAATCTTCTAAAAGAACGAGCTCACGGAGTGACTTAAAGTCATTTTTGACATCATTAGCTGCACACCATTTATCAAAGAGGTTGCTTTTCTCCCATGCAAACTCGACAAAGGTTTGACCACTAGATTTTCTATGGTTCCTAAATTTTTGCCGGTAGGGCTCAGGAACAAGCTCATAAGCAGGAAAAATTGCTTCCTTTCCAACATCATATTGCAGGCTGTCTTCTAAGAAAAGAGCAGACACCAACTCCTGTGCTTTTCCCACCCGCTTGCATTGGAGAAGGACAGGCCACATGTCTCTTGGCCAGTTGAGTGGCGAAGCTATTCGCTCCAAGGCACTGAATTATGAATTCTGTACCTACCTACAACCCCCCCTTCCGTGGCCCGCCGACTCGATGCAGGTCTGTCATGTGGCCCGTTGCTAAAAAAGTTTGCCCACCCTCTATACAGACAGTGAGTTGGAGCAAGCTCGTAAGCACTACTTCCAGATGGCCCGCACTGCCAGTGAGGGGAAATGTGTCATGTTCAAAGAGCTGAGATGCAGGCTGGTGAGAAACACTGTCACCAGCATGATTTCTATCTTGAGAGCCAGTCAGCAAGGAGAGGGGGTCCGGTACCCTAAGCATGAAGTCACTGCAATGGCTAAAAGACTAGTGGAGTATTATCCCATGCTGAAGGATTAAGACAAAACAATGAAACATGTAAGTGATTATATTATTTTGCGCACTTTTTGTGAAAAAAGTGTGAAGATTTTGAAGCGTGTGGTTGTTTTTGGCTGATACTTTTTTTTATCTGTGCATGTTCACTTTCCATCTTTATTTGTTCTTTCAATGAGTGAAATTTTATTTACCACAGGCGAGCACTTACAAGAATCTTCACAAGAGATTCACCAGAGAGGGGCCACAAGAAGAAAAGGCATCGCATTGACTTCTCAGCAAGTGACCAAGAAGAAGATCATGATGCAGACTCAATTGGTGGATCAACAATTATTTTGTGTCACACACCAGGGCGCAGTTCTGATAATGGCCACACTTCACGTAAGTAGAAACATGTCCATTTTAATAATAATGATAATGTATGAAAGCTAGGCAATGTTATGATAGTTTTGGATATCATGATATATGACAGGCATTTTTACATTTGAATTGTCATTTGATATATTTTGATGCTCCAAACAATTTCATCCATTTGACTGATTTACTGATTTGTCTCCTCCATTTCATCAGCCAAAGATGGTCTGACAGCACAGGCCAGACATTATCAGACCCTGCAGGAGCTGTACAAGAAACCAAAACCCAACCAAGATGCTGTCTCCCAAATTCTTGACCTGCAGTTTCAAGCAAGAAGATCCTTCATCGATAGTGATGTTCTGAAAGAACAGGACAAGGCCAACAAAGATCCTGGATGCATATCCATGTGTCAAGGATCTTTATCGTGTAAGTGATTAACTTGTTTTGGTTTATGATGAAAAGCAAGCATTTTTGCAGATTTTAACATTGACTTGCATTATAGGCGATGAATGAGCTGCGGCGCATTCTGGATAAGGGCAACAGAAAATTCATTGATGAACTAAAAAAATAGATGGGAAGACTTCTGCACCAGTGTGTAATTTTATGGTGTTTGGAAAAAAAATGAAGTGATGAAGCCACGCATAACGCTGTTTGTAGTTCAGTAGAGTCATTTTGCTGTGTCTCTAATTGACTGTGTAGCTGTTTCCTTGGACATAGGATGGTTTATGTTGCGCTGAATGAATAGATGCAGAATGGTAATACTCTTCATGCTGAAAAAATAAGATTTTTTTGTGAATAACACAAACCTAATAAGACTCATTTTTAGGAAGACTAACTTTGAACTCAAAGTTGATTTGTTCTATTCCAGTGGAATATTCCATCGCGCTGCTCAGGGCACTCCCCACACTCTTTCCTTCACCAAGTCCACCACCGAAGAAGCTGGGACATGCCAGTGAGGCACTGCTTCATGTCATTCAGGTAAAAGTTTGTTCGCATTTTCTCACATTCAACACTTCATAGTTCCATGCATGGATGTGGCGTTTCCTTCTTCTTTTTCTTTAGCCAACAGAAGATCCCACAATGTACTCACAGAAGAGGTCTTTCTGCACTCCTGTGTTGCTGTTTGATGGGACCCGCTGTCTCATCTGTCTTGGAGCCACTCCCGCCACCATGCTTGCCAAGGAAGACTTGAGTGACGGTCTGCTTCATCTGATGGATTACTACTATGCCCTGCACCTCACATATCCAAAAGTGTGTGGCAACCCTTCTCTCTGTCATTCAGACAGAAGTGCTACAGGACACTATCCATGAGTGAGACACCACAGCCTCATACAAAAAAGACCATGGCAGAATGGAAAGATTTTATTGGGGAGTAGAGCTGTGTACTAGGCATAGGTAGTGATACACTCCCCTAAACATGTTATCAGTGGTGATAGGAACACAACACTATATGCTGTCCCCATACTGTTTTTGTTTTTTTTGTGTAACTGAGTGTCAGGGAATCTGAATCAATATTCAATAATGATGACGGTGAATATTGCAACAATTGTTACTTGCGTTCTAGAAATGATTGCTTGAGATTGTTTTAAGATGCAATGCCTTTGTGACGTTTTTATTACAAGGCAGTGAAGGCACTGTCAGCAATTTAAGTGAATAAATAGTTGTTGACAATATTAATTCTGTTTGATTAATTATTTTTTTTTGGGGGGGAGTGGGCGTAGGGGGGGGGTGGATGCTTTGTCTCATTTTGAGAAAAAAAAAGCTAATATTGTGAACACTTAAATTAAGAAGAATTGCACTGTTAGTAGGTCTGGTTTTAAGATCTTTTCATTCAAATTAAGAAAGAAGCAAACGTGAAAAAAGAATTGAGAAGCTAGTATCAAGTTTATTTGACTTAGTACAGTCCTTGGAATGAGTGCTTTACTGTTTATTTCAAGAGTTTTTCCATTCTTCAAATGCCTAGATATATCGTCTTATTTTAAGAAATCTTACCAAGTCTAAATATCTTACTGCATTGGCAGATAATTTGACTTGTTTCTAGCCTGTTCTTTCTCAATTTAAGTGTTTGTTTCTTAGATATATTTTGCAGTGTGTGGACACCGAGGGGAGCTCTAGAATTGGCTCATTCAACCAACCAACGAGCCAATCAGCAGTGGCGTCACAGGCCCTCCTCCTTCTTTGTTCTCTCTCTCACTTTGACTTCTGCACTGGACAGCCAGGTTTGTGGAGGGAAGGTTGGAACAAAGTAAGGACGGGGTACCCCATACATTCATGTACGTAGAGTCACTAAGTCTTAAACTCACCAGGTTTGTATCGCATATCGATAGCCCTAATGCCACACAAGTCTATGAGGGTCCAAGGTCAACTTTGTCCGAGAGACATGGGGCCACTTTCAGGTTCATCAGGATCCTTCAGGACACACCCACGCCAAATTTGGGGCTTCTAGCCCATGAGGAACCCCAAAACCCTCACTCTAATTCCAGCCTTATCGCTAACCCTAATGACAAGTCTATGAGGGTCAAAGGTCAACTTTGTCCTAGAGACATGGGGCCACTTGCTTTTTCATCAGGAGCCCCCAAGAAGCGCACACGCCAAATTTGGGGCTTCTAGTTCTTGAGGAACCCCAAAACCCTAACCCTAGTTTCAGCCTTATCGTTAACCCTAATTCAATGCAAGTCCATGGAGGTCAAAGGTCAAATTTGTCCCAGAGACATGGGGCCACTTTCAGGTTCATCAGGATCCTCCAGGACACACCCATGCCAAATTTGGGGCTTCTAGCCCATGAGGAACCCCGAAACCCTCACTCTAATTCCAGCCTTATCGCTAAACCCTAATGCAGTGCAAGTCTATGAAGGTCAAAGCTCAACTTTGTCCGAGAGACATCAAGTGTTTTTTTCATGAATCATTCATAAATGTTAAGAGTTTGCTTTGTGGCGAATTCACAATAAAAATACATTGACACTGTCAAAGATGGACTCAAGCACTATTATTGAACTATACTGTATTTTTTGAGTGATGTGCTTTTGACAAGTGCTGCGCACAGGAGGCCCATTTGTTTTTGTTTTTTTGAAGGGGGCCCAAAATTCCTGGCGGCGCCCCTGAGCGGGCATCTCCAGCACCAAGGCAGTGGAGCTGCCGGCCACGAGAGAAGAATTAACCAGTCCATTGAAACCATTTGTTTGGTCTAGTGAGTGGCAACAGTCCTTTGAGGATCTTAAGTGCCTTCTCAGCTGTAACCCTGTCCTGTCTGTTCCAAATTTTTCCTCATTGGCTAGAAGCCCCAAATCTAGCATGGGCGCTTCTTGGGGGCTCCTGATGAAAAAGCAAGTGGCCCCATGTCTCTAGGACAAAGTTGAAAATTCACCCCATAGACTTGCATTGAATTAGGGTTAACAATAAGGCTGAAACTAGGGTTAGGGTTAGGGTTAGCTGAAATTCGGGTTAGGGTTTCGGGGTTCCTCAAGTACTAGAAGCCCCAAATTTGGCGTGGGCGCTTCTTGGGGGCTCCTGATGAAAAAGCAAGTGGCCCCATGTCTCTAGGACATAGTTGAAAATTCACCCCATAGACTTGCATTGAATTAGGGTTAACAATAAGGCTGAAACTAGGGTTAGGGTTAGGCTTAGCTGAAATTAGGGTTAGGGTTTCGGGGTTCCTCAAGTACTAGAAGCCCCAAATTTGGCGTGGGTGCTTCTTGGGGGCTCCTGATGAAAAAGCAAGTGGCCCCATATCTGTAGGACAAAGTTGAAATTTCACCCCATAGACTTGTATGGCATTAGGGTTAGGGTCCAAGAGTACACATACACATTTTCTTTTGCTTTATTGATTTAAGCTCATCGTCTCCAGCTGCAAAGGTACAGAAACCTTTCTGTGTTTTGATGTCGTGTGTGCGAAAACATCACTTTTTTCTGTAAACTTGTGTTATCATTGTCCTTCATTGAAAATGACACAATCTTTCATTTCATTGTTCAGATGCCGAACACCAAGGCATTTCGTCACTCTCTGGCCATGAAACGACGCCTGGAGCAAAAACGGGATTGGACACCTTTTCCACCTCGGAAGGACTTTGAACGTCGTGAGTACTTCCACGTTCATGATTTCATGTTCTGCCTGTGTTGTTATGTTGTATTCCAAATAAATCTTACAAAAACATATTTAGATTTTTCTTTTTTGTCAATTTACACAGGGCGCGGTACTGGTCAGCGACCTGGGTGCGAAGATGGCCCGTTTTGCTCCTGACTGACAAAACAGTGCAAGTTCGTTCTTAAGGCCCAGCAACCAGACAAGAAGGTATGGGTCGTGATTTTGTCAAGCCACGAGTTTCTTTATGTTTTTGTTCTGGTGGTGGGAGACTCACATCTCTGTCCACTTGTGGATGGTTTTGTGTTCTCGCCCCGGGCAACAACCTTTAACACGGGCTTGTAACAGACTCCGCCCAGGATTTTGCTACGCTACTGGCAACTGTGTTGGACCGCTGGCCCAAGGTTTGTTTATCTGCTGTGACAAACAAATTTGAACACATGAATGTCATCGCCACTTTGTTTTATCAATATCAAGTAATTCCATGATCCATAGTTCAATAACAAGAATATTCATGAATTTATTTTGCATTTTTATGTTTGTTTGGGTTTTTTTTTTTTATACAACTATTTTGTAGGTGTTTGTGCTTGACTTTCCACCTCGCCTGACTGTCAAGCCAGAACTACAAACAGCGCTACGTCAAGTATATCATTGTGTTGCTGCACGCATGGGTGTGTAAAATACATATTTTTGTTGTATTTTTTTCTCTTCAGTGACACTGTGCTAACAGATATTTCTTAGAATTGTGTGATTACACAATTGATTATGTGACACTTCTTCCAGGTTTAACATTTGTGTATATGGCCGATCACCTCCCCCTTCGTCAGCTGTACATGGTGGTGTTATGATGGTGTAAGTTTTGCCTTCTTCAGCCTTACTTGCTCTTCATTTGATATGACAAATATGTGTTAACATGTTGTTTTCTGTTTAGGTGCACCTCAGGACTGATTTTGGTGGAGCGTCTGCATGCTGCATGCTCCATCAGCTCGCACCCCCTTCACCTAGGCCAGGGGTGTTGTGCCACAACCAATCATCGCCCAGGGTGTCTCCCAGAGTGGTTGTGACAGGTCCTGTCCACATGCCAGTGTATGGACCCGCTCCTGAATGGACTCTTGTTGGACAGGAGGTTGAGGTAACCTGTTCATCCCCCCCCCCCCAGTCGTGTATTTGTCAAACAGTGCAACTTTTTATTTTAAAAATGAACACTTATCCTAAGTTGACTCTGATTTCCTCTCCTCTTTTTTTTATAGACAGTACCAACAGCTGTTGAGACTGCATTTCACACAGACATCCCGTCCAATCCCGTGTGGTTCAGTGAGGCTGTGCTGCTGGACCACATGGAGACCGTCGTGGAGTCATCTGGCAGGGTTTCCCCAGCTGCCACGATAACATTCACACAATTATTCATACACTTATCAACTAGGGGTGGGTGAAAAAAAAATCAATATTGCAATATATTGTTGTGCTTTCTGTCGCAATAAATAATCGATACACTGACGGCAAATATCAATATTTTATTTCAACACACATTATGGATTTACCCCGTTGTCACCGTCAACTATTAATCTCTCCTGTCCTGTTTGTGGGGGCGCTAATCCCATAAGAGTCAAGTAGGCGTAAGCAGCGGCCGGTGAATAAGACGAGTTAACAACGGAAGAGCACATGCAAGAACGGCGGAAAATACCAACAACGGAAAACAAATCAAAGACCCACCCGCAAGTTACCACTCTAAAGTGTGGACCCACTTTGGCTTTTACGAGACGGATGACGGGAGGAAACTTCATAAAGAATATGCAATCTGCAACAACTGTTTTGCGAAGGTAAAATACAATGGCAACACTACGAATCTGCAGAGCTGCCTCGTTCGCTATCACCCGTCCCGTTTTTCCCAGAATTGTTTTCTTTTTTCACTACCTGTCCCGGGAAAGATAAAATCTCTCCCGGGACACAATTTGTCCCGTTTTTTATGGAAAATGACAAAACCTCATTTAATTTCCATCTGTGGTCTAGATAGGGTTGCCAACCCTCCCGTAAAATACGCGATTGTCCCATATTTGGCAACTAAAAAGCCTGTCCTGTAATGAACTGATGGGGGACGCACTTCATTTTGTCCCATATATTTTGGGGACGCGTTTATTTATTTATTTATTTTGTCTACATCATTTTTTTTTTATTGATTTTCAGAATCGGGGCAGTGAAAGGATTTTTTTCCCTCTCTCATCTTCCCGTCGGTTTGTATATCCCAAGTCCCCAAGTTGAGATAAGACAAGTTGCTACTGACTTTACATTACCAGAAAGCACTGTCCTTGTTTACATGAAAGTTATTAATGTTCATGCACTTTAATATGTTTGCTTGTGCAGTGCACGTTTGTTTGTACATTATACAAAGTTTTGGAATAAATGCAAGATCACAGGCATTTTCCTTTTTATGGGTATTTTTTTCTTTTTCAGTCACATATTGTGACGACCCTGTCTCTATATAACTTGTTGTGGCTCCCAGCTGTTTTCCCATTTCTAGGTAGCGGTGGATGTGGGAGTGGCATCTTCCGATTAGGACACCTGTGCCGATGCCCCCCGCAGGATAAAAGGCCGACTGCGTGTGCCGCTCAGTCTCTTCCCCATTCTCCATCCAGCAGCCATGGGCGTCTGGCCGACTCTCAGCTTCTTCTGTTCTGTTTTGCACCTGACAACACCCCACATCCTATTATTCACTCATCCACACTTACATTACTGATGAATACTGACAAACACACACCATATATTTCATTATTTTGCTTACAATTATCTATTTTGTTATAATAAACCTTTTGATTAATTGCAATCCGCAGTGTCCCTTCCGTTATTGTCATAACTCTTGAGCCGGGTTTTGACAATATCGTCTGCAAAATTTCGAAGATATCGAAGATATCGTGTGTCGTGATGTTGTCATTAGCGTGGGCCAAATATCGTCACAGTATCGAATCGTGGGTTAGCCGTATCGCCCCACCCCTATTATCAACACAAGATCACATATGTACAGTACATGTACAGTTTAATTAGTGTGTTACTTTGTTTAGGAATTCATTTCTTTATGTTCTTCCAGATGTCCAGCCTGAGACGTCGATCAGCACGCGTTGCCTCAAAAACCAAAACAAACAAGTGACATGTTGGTATTTGGGATATGTGTATTTCATTGTGTGCATCTTTGTGATAGGACAATAAATGCAGTTCTTTAAACGTTACTTTGTGTCCTTGTATTTGCAGGTGTGGGCAACACGTTCAACTGTCCACATGACTGAGTCTGCCTCCAGCAATGTCACAGCAGTGCAGCAGGTTTGTACTTATTGATTTCCACTTCATCACCTGTGTGTGTTTTCTAGGCTTTACACCCATCTTATCGGCTGTATCGGATCGGCCGATATTTGGCATTTTTTGAAACGTTCGTGATCGGGCGTCATGTCATGAATCACCGATCAATGACGTCATGGTCGTGTTGAAACTTTTTTAATCTGTCTCATTTCCTCCAAAGTAGTTTCACAGCATCGACATGTTTATTTGTTTGTATCCGAGAGCTAATGATTCATGATTCAAAAACCTTCATTTTCGTCTTCGTGCCTCTACCTGTTTTGAGTACTGTCGCTATGTGACGGACAATAAAGTTTCTCTGAATCTTCACGACAGCAACATCCATGGGCGACACAAGCAAACGTGTCGGGGGTGTGGAAGTTTTTCAAAGTGAGAGAAACAGACATAGCACAAGCTATCTGCAATATATGCAACGCTACAGTACCTAGTGGGGGAATTTTGGCAAAAAATTTCAACACCACAAATTTAATCAGGCACTTGGAAAAGATACACACGGAGGAGCATGTCGAGTTCAAGAAACACGCGGAGAAAGAAAAAGAAAAGCAAACTCTGAAACGGATGCTAAAGCAAACAACTTTAGACGGCGCTCCTGAGAAGGCAAGGGGTGTACAGAAACAAGTATTTATTGCCCCTAACGTGATCGGATTTTTTAAACTCACTGATCGGTGATTGGCACAAAAATCGTGATCATGTAAAGCCTAGTGTTTTCCTTTCTATGTTTATTGGCATAAAATCACATCTTTCTTATTTTAATCAGGTGGAGGCGACGCCACAGATGACCAGAGCTGTGCCCGTGGTTCCTGTGGCTCCCGTGGTTGCCAGCACCAAGCCAGAGGAGGCCAGCACCGTCCAGGAGGCAACACAGAAGATCAACTAAGCTAAGGAGGCTTTTCTTTCTTCTTCGGTTGCCTCTGACTGCTCCGCTCGTTCTACGCCTCGCACATGTGATTTGTGATCCATCATCAGTTAGTACCAGTGAAGATGCAGTGGCAGATCATGGCACTGGTATTTTTAGCCAAGGTTCTGCATGGTTCTTTTCATCAAGGCGAAACCGGTCACGGTTTAAAATTCCAGCACCAGCTGGCAACAGTGAGTCACTTCAGAAGAGCAAAACTCCTCACTTTGACATGGATAATTCTGACGTAGAGTTTGTCAGTGCTGTGACCAATGAAGAGTGTAACTTCTCTCCCCTTGATGTTGATGTTTGTTTAGACCTTTGCAAAAACTTGAAGATTCATTTGGACCGTGCGAGTTTTCCAATTTCTGATTGCAATGGCCCATTAGGTTCGCCGTGTACAAATGAGAATGTAGAGGCTGATGGAAACTGCTTCTTCAGAGCCATCAGTCAAGCTGTGACTGGTTTATAGACACAGAAGTGGAAATTCAGGTTGCAGCAGATTGTTTACGATTAGATGTGTACACTTTTATCGATGGTCATGGGTTGAAGTACAGCTCTTGCAAGAAACAATTCTCACATTGTATATATTTATGGATGTATTTGTTTTATATGGAAGCAGTTACCATAATCCAAATTAAAATAAGAATATAATAACAGAAATGCTTTTTCATTTTAAGAACGAAGCTGCATTATTTGACTCATAATTAAAATCATTAATAAATATTCCTATATGCAGCGGTATGACACCACTTTGCCATCGTTACTTTTCACGTCATTGAAGTTGCCGGTAAACGAGATTTAAATCGCCGAAAAACGTGGACCACTGACGGATCTCGTTGGTCGGACAGATTTGAGCATGGCGCACATTGACACAATTGTTCAAACCCTGCTGGATTTAGCTTCCCAGGTGGAGTTGAATAGTGTATCTGAATGTGATGCTCGGGACCGAGTTGAGCAGGTATTCTGCCGTCCCAGATACGGACGCAAACAAGGTTGCCCTAGCCAACCTGTTGTCAGTTATGGAACACCTTGATGCACCAGCACAACATCAAAGCTAAAGCTATTTGTTACATGGGTGGAGTAACAGCTGTTCGGCGTCGGCCACCAGTCCATCCGACGAAGGATGCGAAGCAACAGATCAATCCGTCGACTGGTGGCAGATGCTGGTGCGAGATCTGTCAGTGGTCCACGTTTTTCGCCGATTTAAATCTCGATTACCGGCAACTTCAATGACGTGAAAGAAGTAACGATGGCAAAATGGTGTCATACCGCCATACCTTTTTTTTCTTTTCTTTTCTTTTTAAATGAAAAAAAAAATATGTATATATATATATATATATATATATATATATATATATATATATATATATACATATATATATATATATATATGTATATATACGTATATATATATCTTTATTAAATTCACAAACATTACAATTTACACATAACAGGAGGCAAATGACACTTGGCATCATACCGCCATACCCACAGCGGAGGTGGAGAGCTGCTGACGTCACTTTCCTGCGCCGCGCGCTTACTTTGAGATTGCGATTTCGTTTTCGAGTTGTGGTAACTCTTGTGCAGGGCAGGACCACGAAAATTAAAAAGCAATGCCCTCAGTTTTCTTTTTGATTGTGTCATAAAAGGTGGGACACGAATAAGAAAATGAAAATGCATATAGGATTATTTATTAATGATTTTAATTATGAGTCAAATAATGCAGCTTCGTTCTTAAAATGAAAAAGCATTTCTGCTGTTGCTTTTTCATTTGGATTATGGTAACTGTCTGCTTCCACACTCCAGTGGTTCTGCACATTAGTATAAATAGAGTGATTCTCTATCATTACATCACAGGACGGCGGCACACTGACTCATTCCATGAACCTGGACACTGATGATCCAGACTTTGGACCAGCTGAGCCAACAGGCCACAGTGGAAACGGGTCAGAACATGGGACTGGCTGCTGAAAGTATACAGGTAGGTGGCGCTGTCATCCCAAGTTGTGTGGTGTGGAGGATCGGGGCCAAAGTTCCAGATGCTCACAGATGTGACTGTGGATTCAGGAGGAGTGTTTGAAGGCTGGACTCCCAACAGTGATTGGCTGCTGAGGACCTCTCAATCACAATCAGGTTTTTTAGTGGCTGTGAGATTGAAAGTGAGATTGCATTGTCCAGGGAGGAGGACAGCAGTCAGTCATGTTTCACCTCCAGTCAACACGCAGTGGTTCACATGAAGGTCCAAGAGGCCTACAGACCTACACAGAGTCTGGATGTGGCAGCACAGTGGCATCATTGTCTTTGTTGTGTTGTTTGGTCATTGTGATCCAATGTCATGTGAGAGAAGGACGAGTGCAGTTCCATTGGAGTGAGTTGCTTACAAATACAGATCGCACAATTTCTATCCCAATTGTTAAGTGGGAAAGAGACCTGTCTCTCCAGCCTCACTCTAATTTCTGGAGAACAATCTGCCTGAACACCTTTTCACTGATAAAACAACCTATTCTACAATTAATACATTTTAAAGTACTCCACAGGATCCACTACACCGGGCAGCGGATGTTTCAGATGGGCATGACCGCCTCTCAGACCTGCTCACACTGCACAGTTAATGTCCCAGATAATTACCTACACGCTGTATGGCATTGCCCACCAGTAAATAAATTCTGGCACGTAGTATGCAATGATCTATCAGCACAGGTTGGTTACAACATCACAGCCACTCCTTCTTTTTGTCTCTTAGGGGACCTCAGTGATATCAAATCAGATAAGGCAGCATCTCGCATGCTGATCACCTCCTTATCTATCGCTAAGAAAACAATCCTCACAAACTGGAAAACAAAACAACACCTGCACATTGCACAATATAGCAACTTACTGTTAGACCACACCTCCTTGGTAGGAATGTCTGCTTCATCCTCGTAATCAATCAATAGCTGAGGCTGCTGGTTGATGTGGGCAGCGGTGGTCGTGCTGCCGCGGGCCGGGTGCGGTCTTCGGGGGGGGGGGCTGCTTTGCGGGTTGGTGGGGGGTCGGGGGTTGGGTGCCCCGGCGGAGGATGTCTACCATGCGGGGGGCTGGGCCTGATGGTTGGTGGGTGGTGCTCCGGGGGTGGTGCTCCGGGGGGGGGGGGTCCCTGGCTCTGGTCTGGGGGCCCCCTTGTTGGTGGGAGGGCTGGTCCGTCCCTGTGTCTGGGGACTGGCGCTGGATCGTACGCGGTGGGGTCGCATGCCTGGGGTGGGGCTGCGCGTTCGCCGGCTACCACTCCTGTGTGCCCGGGTGGTGCGGTGCGGTGGGGGGCGGGCCCCCTTTGGCTCCTGGATCCCTGTGGTGTCCCCGGCCCCGATGTCGCTGAGGGGGCGCCCTGCCCGGGAGTCCCCCCTGGTCACATAATAGGTGTTTTTTTTGTTTTGTTTTTTTTTCCCTAAATTTTTTATTTATTTATTTATTTTCTTCTGTTTCGGCGGATTTGTGTCTTGGGTGGTCGCTGCCCGGCCTTCTGGCCTTAAGACCCTCTCCAATCTTAATAGCATTATAGACACTTAGGGCTTGGGGGGGTGGTTCGTGCACTGCGGCCGCCGCCCTGCTCAGCAGCAGTGTGGTTGCCCCAGGGCCTTACCACCCTTCCATTTTAAACGCACCATAGTTCAACACACCAGCGAGTGCACATATACACACACTGACACCCCTACACACAGTGGGGTCGGCCTGCTAGCGGGGGCGGGATCCGGCATCTTTCCCACCCTGGATGGGCCCTGTGCGGTCCGGTGCCCCTGGGGTGCGAGACCGGCTGGGCCTATGGGGACCTCGCCACTTGCGGCGGAGTCCCCCTTCCTCCAATCCTGGGACCGGGCCGCTGCCCGGGTGGTCCCCCTGCGCCGCTCGGGGGCGGCTGGGCGGCGACGACCCGAGACACGGGGGTCTGACAGTGGTGGGTGGTCGATGCGCCATACTGGGTCCGTAGGGGGGGGGCCTCTGGGTGCCCGGGCCTGCTTTGGGTACCGATCCTCCTGGTGGGTGAAGGGGCTGGGTCCTGTCATGGGGATGAGTCCGGTCTCGCTTGCCCTGTGGGGCCCCCGTCCGGAGAAAATCAGTGTGTAGTTCAAACTTTGTGCGTCTTTGTGTTCAGTTTTTCTGCTGTAGTTGTGCTTTTCTTTTCATTCCAGATGAATTCCACTCAATTTCCTTTTCAAACCTTGTAGGTGTTGAGTGAGCTGCAGCGCCCCCTGGCTGCAAGCTTCATACTGTGACTCTGCCGACCGAGGTAAAAAACCAACAAACTCTGACACTTTGCTGAGGACCTCCTGGAGGAGCTGAAGGTGCAGAACCTTCTCAGGCCTCTCTGAGGAGGAACTTGCGGCTGTCGGTCCTCTGCTGCCCCCTGCTGGTCACACAGGCCTCTTCCACCGCCGTTCGTCTGTTCAGCACATATTAAATTTTTTAATGGCTCTATAAACGTCACTGATGAGACGATTTTATGATTCCTGCAGTTAAAATTTTTTAATTCCAAATCTGCAAAAACCTTCTGATCAATGAAGACAGAGTTGATTAAAATGATTTCAAAATTGACCCGTTTGAGAAAAGCTGCACTGTGGCATTGTTTGCATGTTGTTTTAGCTCTCAGTGGCTTCATTTCGCATTTTTCTTAAAAGCTTCGTTTAGTGGTCCATTGTGGTCAATGGGACACTGAACATCCGCTTTGTGTGCCCGAGTTTTAAGAGGATCAGGTGCGGATATTTTAGCATTTAAATTATTATGGCTTATTAGCATAGGTACGTGTTACCTCACCTGTCCGTTCTTTTTACAGTGCTTCCTGAACACCTCACTGGCACACTACAGCCGCCTGCTAGCACAAAGCTGCGCCGAGCCTCCTCATTGTTCTCCTCACCTGGAGGACGCTTGGTGATCAAGACCTGTGGCCCAAAACTCGGTCCTATAAGATAAGTGCAGGAACACTGCTGCTTCGCCCTCACTTGATTGTGCTAGCTGCCCCGGACAGACGGTCGACGGTGCATGTTGCTTCCGTCCCGCCTTGGTTTTACTTGTTGTTTTTCCTCGTTTGCTTACGTCGCCACTGCTGACCCTCAGACAGCAGACGTTACACTATCAAGTCGCCGGTCCAGCTACAGTGGTGTGTGTGTGTGTGTGTGTGTGTGTGTGTGTGTGTGTGTGTGTGTGTGTGTGTGTGTGTGTGTGTGTGTGTGTGTGTGTGTGTGTGTGTGTGTGTGTGTGTGTGTGTGTGTGTGTGTGTGCGCGCGCGCGTGCGTGCGTGCGTTTGTGTGTGTAATTGCATTGTTTGTTTGTTTTTCTTGCTATTTCAGTACATGTGACAGATTTTAGGGAACTTTTAGTAACCAACTGTTTATCTTTTCTTTTGTAGTCGCTGAGAGCTGCTGGTGGTGGCGGTGTCCCGGGTGGTGGGCCCCTTCGAGTGCTATGACCCGGGATTGTGGTTGTTTTCTTCTTTTTTTTTGCACTTCACTTTCTTTGCAGGTGTGTCACGTGTGAGTGGGGTGTTCCTTGTTTTCTTTGGTTCCTCCCCCGTTTGGCCCCCTCATTGGTAAGCCTCAGTTTCTACACCAAGAATAAGGAGCTCAGTAGTTCCGTTTTAAGTGTTGGGCTGTTTGTTCCTTTTATTTTTAAATGTTGAATAAAAGTTGGTTTGATATTTTAAACATTCTGAACCACGTCTCCTACTCCTTCCTCGTAGAACTTACCTGTGTGCCTAATTATTACTTTTGTGTTTAGTAGAACTCCCTGGGTGAAATTCCCAGGGTGGCGTTGTCGGTTCCTTTTCATTTTGTTAAATTCCCAATATTAAATTTTGCTTTATCAGATAGCCATAACCACTCTCATCGCCACAGGATATTTGAGTCAACTGAGTCAAACTGTCGTGTCTACTTCCCAGTCTCAATAAAAATGTTCACTACTGCTTTGTGCGAGCTTCTTAAATGGAGGTTTGTCAGGTTTTTCCCTTTTTAGAAGCAAGCCACATATTTTGTGTCTTTCCACCACAAGACATTGGCTTTTGTCACTCTCTTCGTCGTATTGGGGAAAAAGTGGCATATCGGACTTTCCCGCCGCGAGTCGCTCGTCAACATACTGCTGTGAAAGAGGGGTGACGTCACAGAAAGCGAGGTGCATTTAGGTGCTGCTGCTTAAAACTAAAAGATTTTCCTGTGCAAATATTCATTTGACAGACGTAAACGAAGTGAAATATGACTTCAATTTAAGTTTGTTTTAGTTTGTTTTTATAAACACACAAAAAAGTTTGAGTTAGTTATCGTTTTTGAAAAAAGTTCTTGACTTCTACTTTAGAGATATTGATGATGAGTTGTTGTGTATAAACGGTGTGACTATGTGGTTCGGCAAGCGATGGTGCTGTCTGTACATAGCTTAGCAAACGGCTAGCGCTAGCACCCCCTTTCAATCCCAGAGTGAAAAGATCCACACGGAGTGTTATGACCCACGGGTGGGTCTAGGTGCCTCTATGTTTGTGTCTGTGTGTGAGAGAGAGAGTGGATGACGCCTTGCAGGTGCGGTCCTGGATGTTGGCTGCTGATTGGACGCGCCACGGCTGACAAGGAGGAGCAGTCGAGCCGGCCTGACGGTCGTCCCTCCTCCGCTCCCAACTCTGCAGTTAGTCACTTCTGAAATGGTGTTAGAGCACGCAGCCGTAGGTAGTGATGGCCGATCGAGGCTTTGTTGAAGCTTCGACACTTGTTTCAAAAAATGGTTCATTACTCGAGGCTTCAATGACACAGTGCTCGAGGAGGTCATCTGGTGCTCAATAAAATGAAGTGCAATGGAAACATGTTCATTGTTTCATAGGTTGTTTGGGATTTGATTCGCCATGCATTCTTGTTGGACAACACTACATGCTTGTATGGTTCAATGCTGACACAATAAAATAAAAATGAAAAATAAAGACAATGTCTCTTTTTTGGCACGACTGATTGTAGTAGACTATAGCTCTTATACTTAGCCTGACAGTTTGTGCAATGAATTATATTATATCCTAAAACAAGACTAAATAGCCCATAGTTTAAAAATATGTTCAATAGTAAGTGTTCAGTGGGTCAGATGTCAAATGTGATCTATTTAAAATGTAGAATAGATGAGCTAAATAACACATATATAATTCACATTGATGGGAATTGAACCGTCGCCTCAGTCTTGCAAGTCCAAGATTGTCATAATGTACCACAAACACAAATCACACTCCTTTTTTCATCGAAGCCGTTTGAGTAGCGTTAGCACACCGTGATTCCTCATCAACTACAGGCCTACACTTCAAATAATTATGAGAAAAATCCAACGTAAAGAGAGCACTTCCATTAGGAAATAGTCAACATGAAATTTCGTCTTCTACTGACACCTGCTGGTCAAATTGAATAGTTGCAAATATTGTGAACAAGTTGTCATCTAATTCTAATCCTAAACAATATGGCCATTCCAAGTCAAGTATTAAGACAATTAATCAGGTTTGTACTGCTTGATTGAACACATTCATCCCGTTCCAGTGCACTAAAACCTACTTCCCTTCAGGACCGTGTCAGCGAAGCCAAAACTTCCTTGAGTGACGCTGTTTCCCAGCATGCAATGCGAGCTAACGATTCACAATACTATTTCATCACAAACAAGGATGTAAAAAATAAAAAGGGACGAAAAATGAAACTTCAGGAACACCAACCATTGCAATACAAGCAGAACTGGGCCGAAGTGGTATTTAAGTTTTATATTATGTAAACCATAATACAGCCTTCTGGTGGACAAGCCATACTATTTAAGCCGTGTCCTCCCATGGAACTTCCGTGGGTGGAAGCTCATCGTAGAGGTCACGTGCTGGTTGCACGTCACTCCAGCGATCACCTCGGGGAAGGTCTGAGACAAGATAGTTGCCCTTGCAGGTTATCTGATTCAGGTGAGTATATGGAAAACATAGGTCAATGTGGTCAGTCGTAACAAGAGAAGCTTGCTGGCAAAAATAATGCACTACAAGTGAATGTCACACTTTTTTTTTTGTTTTGTATGAGCATTTAAAAAAAACAACATCATAATAATATGGATTTTGACCATGTATGTTTTGGAGTTCCCTGAAAGAGGTTAATATATATATATATATATATATATATATATATATATATATATATATATATATATATGTGCGTGTGTGTGTGTGTAACTTTAACTAACTTATCTATTTCTATCCATCTATCAAACTTACTATCTAGGGATCTATCTACTACTAACTCTCAAAAAACTAACAGACAACCAAGAGCATCAAAACCAACCTACTGCAATTCTTATATTTTAGTGTGTGTGGGGGGGGGACAGTGAGCACAGTGATGGTTCCGCAGCATAAAGTGTATCTTCAGTCGTCGATGTATGTGTGGGAGTCCCTCGGGTTCAGCCCAGCTGATTTAGTGTTCGGTGAGAGGACCCTCGCGTCTGTTAAGGGGTAAGTGGCTTTCCGATGTTAAATGAGTAGAGAATAATGTGTTAGATTACGTCATTTTTTTTCGTGAATGCTTGCATCGTGCTTGTGAAACTGCTCACAAAACTCTTGTCGCCAGCCAGTCTAAAATGAAGCAGCAGTTTGACAAGAAAGCTGTGGCTCGAGTTTTTGAGACAGGCGACCGAGTGTTGGTATTGTTGCCGTTACCCCGTTCCCGTTTGCAGGCTCATTTTTCTGGTCCGTATGTCGTGGAGCGCAAACTTTCCGATACAGATTATGTAGTGCACACTCCTGATAGAAAATGATCGTCCCGCATCTGCCACGTCAAAATGTTGAAAAGTTCCGCCCGGTTCACACTGGACGTGGAAGCACCGCAAAGCGAAGCACCGCGAAGTGAAGCGCTGCGAAGCGAAGCGCCGAGCGCTTCCATTCAGCGCCCATGTTAATCAATCAGTGCACATTGCCCATTGGCGGAGGGAGGGCTCATTGAAAAAAAAAAAAAAAAAAAAAAATCGGTGTTCCTTCGGCGCGCCTGGGAAACTCTGAAATTATGAATAACTTAAGCTCGTTTTTGTCCCATTTGCCTGCATCAGCCCGTCATGATATTGTTAAATTAATTGAGAGCCACCCACTATTGTTTTCTGACCACCCCCACCGTACGTCAGTTTTGCACCATGACATAGAAGTAGAGGGACATGCCACAACTAAGCAGCACGCACACAGAGTCAATTCTGGGAAGTTAAGAAAGAAGCTTTGGCTCTCCTTCTGACAATGCCCATCTTGATGTTAATTTGGGGTCAGGTTTTTACAGACCATAATGCCCTCGTAGATGTGGTGGTCTCTGCTCCTGCAAGACTTCAATCTCCAGATTTGCCACAGGAAGGGGGGTTGATAATGTGTTGGCAGATGCATTATCATGTGACTAGCTGCGGAATTCTTATTTCGGGCGAACTGAGGTTTTTCTTGTTTAGTTTTGTTTGTAGGTATGTTAATAGGGTTTAGTTCTTAAGGGAGGGGGTGTTATGACCCACAGGTGGGTCTAGGTGCCTCTATCTTTGTATGTGTGTGTGTGTGTGTGTGTGTGTGTGTGTGTGTGTGTGTGAGTGGATGACGCCTTGCAGGTGTGGTCCTGGATGTCGGCTGCTGATTGGACGCGCCACGGCTGAGAAGGAGAAGCAGTCGAGCCAGCCTGACGGTCATCCCTCCTCCGCTCCCAACTCTGCAGTTAGTCACTTCTGAAATGGTGTTAGAGCACGCAGCCGTAGGGGTGGGCTGCCATTTTCTTTGTCCCCTCTTTTCTCCTGTTTATTAAGTATGTTGGGAGGTTAGCCTTTCTGTATTTGGCTTCTCTTTCTTTCTTTAGTTAGTTCTTTAGGCGAGCTAGTTGGAGTTTGGTTTATTATTTTGGCCTGGGCCCACCCTGAAGCCTTTGCTGCCCACCGGTTAAGTTGTTTTGTTTATTTAATTTACTGATTAATAAAATGTTTTTTGTTGAAACTGCCAACTGCAGTGAAAAATGAATGAGGCTTGGGAGTGGGGGAAGGTGTCCCACACGTTGCGTCTCGGTCCCCCTCGACGGGACGTAACACAGAGTTTTCGCCGTGACAGCAGGTTGAGCTCCTACCGTGTTACAGGTGACGTCGTCACGTTAGCCTGTTCCATCCCTCCTAAATTCTTGAAAGAACTACCATAAGTAAACTTTTAAATTATAATACACTCTACACTAATTGTAATTTCCTTCCCATGGTTCTATATTGCAACAGTTGACGGCTCATATCAGCAGATAAGCAGCAACAATCTGGGCATTGCGGGTGATTCATAAATGTGTCATTTCTTATTAATTAGCCCATAAGTGTTGTACACCAGTGTGACACCAAATGCTTGTTGCTGACAGCAGTGAAGAAATGACACTCTAGTGGTTCTGCACATTAGTATAAATAGAGTGATTCTCTATCATTACATCACAGGACAGCGGCACTCTGACAGATTCCATGAACCTGGACACTGATGATCCAGACTCCGGTCCAGATGACACAACGGGCCACAGTGGAAACGGGTCAGAACATGGGACTGGCTGCTGAAAGGATACAGGTAGGTGGCGCTGTCATCCCAAGTTGTGTGGTGTGGAGGATCAGGGCCAAAGTTCCAGATGCTCACAGATGTGACTGTGGATTCAGGAGGAGTGTTTGAAGGCTGGACTCCCAACAGTGATTGGCTGCTGAGGACCTCTCAATCACAATCAGGTTTTTTAGTGGCTGTGAGATCGAAAGTGAGTGAACATCATTAAATAAAGAGCTCCTGCAGGGTCCCAATTTGACAAGTACACTGCTAGGTGTGCTGCTTCGTTTTCGCCAAGGCCCTGTAGCATTCATGACTGACATTGAGGGAACGTTTCATCAAGTAAGAGTTTCCAACCAGGATGTAAACTTCTTACGCTTCCTCTGGTGGCCAGATGGGGACATTACAAAGGACCTACAAGAGCACAGGATGCTGGTCCATATCTTTGGGGCAGTGTCATCCCCAAGCTGTGCTTCATTCGACGACAATCAGCATGACTTCCCAGCCGAGGTTATAAACACTGTTGGTCAAAATTTCTACGTGGATGATTGTCTAAAGGCCGTCAGCACGGCGGAACAAGCAATACATCTGTACCAGCAGCTAACAGACCTGTGCGGTAGAGGTGGATTTAAGCTCAATAAGTGGGTGAGCAATCATCGCTCGGTGCTGGCCGCCATTCCTGAAGAGCAGAGAGCTAAAGAGGTAAAAACACTTAACCTTGACAGAGACCAGCTCCCTATGGAGAGGGCCCTTGGAGCTCAGTGGGATGTACAGCAAGATACATTCACATTCAGCATCAGAACCAAGCTGGGATGGGATGAGGAAATCCCTCAGGTCATGGTACATCCCATATATAGTTTTTCAAGCGCCAAACTACAACAAAGGAACTCATCTATAACAAATCTACAACCTTGTAAGGGCAAAATCTACTTGTTTTAATTCTGATTAATAAACTAAAGCTTATTCGATTATCATTATGTTGTTTTTTTTTAAACGCTCATACAAAACAAAAAAAGTGGAGGGAGAGTAGTCTGAATCGGGTTCTGGAGCATTGCTCTACCTCATCCATCGCACTCATTAGCGTCACATCCACTTGTAGTGCATAATTTCCGCCAGCAAGCTTCTCCTGTTAGACCTTCCCCGAGGTGGTTGGTGGGGTGACGAGCACCCAGCACGTGACCTCTACGATGAGCTTCTACCCATGGAAGTACCATAGGAAGACACGGATTAAATAGTATGGCTTGTCCACCAGAAGGCTGTATTATGGTGTACATAATATAAAACTTCGGCCCAGTTCTGCTTGTATTGCAATGGTTGGTGTTTCATTTTTCGTCCCTTTTTATTTTTTACATCCATGTTTGTGATGGAATGGTATTGTGAATCACTAGCTTGCATTGCATGCTGGGAAACAGCGTCACTCAAGGAAGTTTTGGCTTCGCTGACATGGTCCTGAAGGGAAGTGGGTTTTAGTGCACTGGAACGGGATGAATGTGTTCAATCAAGCAGTACAAACCTGATTAATTGTCTTAATACTTGACTTGGAATGGCCATATTGTTTAGGATTAGAATTAGATGACAACTTGTTCACAATATTTGCAACTATTCAATTTGACCAGCAGGTGTCAGTAGAAGACGAAATTTCATGTTGACTATTTCCTAATGGAAGTGCTCTCTTTACGTTGGATTTTTCTCATAATTATGTGTAATGTAGGCCTGTATCTGCACACAATTTGGAATTCGTCCCAGCGCCCTGAGCTGTAAATTTGGACGGTGTAAAATGAAAATGGCCATCTGCAGCAGAATGAAAGTGAGATTGCATTGTCCAGGTAGGAGGACAGCAGTCAGTCATGTTTCACCTCCAGTCAACACGCAGTGGTTCACATGAAGGTCCAAGAGGCCTACAGACCTACACTGAGTCTGGACGTGGCAATACAGTTGGATCGTTGTCTTTGTTGTGTTGTTTGGTCATTGTGATCCAATGTAATGTGAGAGAAGGACGAGTGCAGTTATATTGGAGTGAGTTTTTTAGAGTGTAATAGAAGTTATAATGCAGAGTCTGTTTTTATGAAATGTTCTATCACCTGGCATCCATCCATCCATCCATCCATCCATCCATCCATCTTCTACTGCCGTATCCGGAGCAGCAGCCTCAGCAGAGACCCCCAGACTTCCCTGGACCCAGTCACCTCCTCCAGCTCCTCCAGTGGGACCCCAAGGCTTCCCAGTCCAGCCCAGAGACCTGGTCAGCACTACTCTGACTCCCTGAGTCCCTGCTGCTCAGGTGAGGCTTCAAAGATCTGGCTGCACCTGATTGGACGGTCGTGGAGGATCTCCTTGGTCTCCTTGGTCTTCTTGGTCTCCAGCTGTTTGACCTCATGCTCTCTGTTGACCTCCTCACTCAGTCCCTCAGTGATGTAGAGCTCAGTGTAGATGCTGTTGAGGAGAGTTTGACTTCCTGCTTCTTCACCTTCAGTCACACGTTCACATCTCCTCTCCAGACTGATCTTCTGCTGCTGTAGAAGCTCCTGCAGACCACCAACCTCTGGAGCTGAGAGAAGGTTGGAGAAGAAAACATCAGTGTGACAGTGTGAGCATCATTTTCTGTCCACGACTTGAAGCTGAAAGCATCCAAACTCCATTTTTCAGCTGATGTGGTGAAGCTGCTGTTGTCTGACCGTTTGCTCTAAATGTCCTCTAGTGGATCTTCTGACTGGAGGTCCTGACCACGGTTATAATAGTTAACGAAAACGAACAAAATAACGAAAACTTCAATTGAAAAAAACAATTGTCACGTTCCCAGGGGTTAGGATTTTGGTACCTGCCTCGTTGGGGTTCGAAGCGAGCAGAGCTGAGACCATAAGGGTGACGTAGCAACGTTCAGGACACTGATTGGCCAAAGGCAGTCTTTCACGAAAGACCAAAACCGCCATTTTTAAATGCCTTGCGTGTGGATTTTTACATTAACACGTATTAAAAACTGAAAAGCTTATGAAACTGTACCATGGGTGAACAAAGAACTACAGACGTTTCTGTTCTCTGTGGCCGAAGAAAAAGCACAATGCAGACAGTTGTGCAGAAAGTTTAGTGTTAGCTAAAATATCAGGCACACAGACGTACTTATTATGTATACATTTCTTTCCATTGTAACAGGTGCTACAAGATCTGCAATCCATTACCTAGAATTGGTTTTCCTTAAACTGATGTACAGGATTACTAATCTGACTTTGATGGGCAAATTTGACAACAGAATACAATTATGAAGCACTAAAACACAGGACCACAAAACAATTAAATGCATGATGAAATAATGATATGCTTTGTTAAATGAAATAAAATGGCATTTTCAACTAAGCAATAAAATAGTCGGTGGTGCAGTGGTTAGCGCTGCCGCCTCACAGCAAGAAGGTCGTGGGTTCGATTCCGGGGCCTGGACCTGGGACCTTTCTGTGTGGAGTTTGCATGTTTTCCCTGTGTCTGCGTGGGTTCTGTCCGGGTTCTCCGGCTTCCTCCCACACTCCAAAAACATGCACGTGAGGTCAATTGAACGTTCTAAATTGTCCGTAGGTGTGCATGTGAGTGTGAATGGTTGTTTGTCTCTATGTGGCCCTGCGATGAACTGGCGACTTGTCCAGGGTGTCACCCTGCCTTCGCCCTAAGACAGCTGGGATAGGCTCCAGCAGACCCCCGTGACCCTGAATAGGAATAAGCGGGTATAGAAGATGAATGAATGAAATCTTTATTGAATGAATGACACATTTTATTTCACTCGTGGTTTATGTAATTATTATTTTTTGCTCCATAGCTTTCATGATTCAGCATTACATGTTAAGCGTGATGAATTGCATGAAAAGAGAGAGCACTCGCTGATAAATTAACATGGTGTGCTGTTTAATTCCATGAGGACGACAAAATATTTGCAAATTTGTGTTAGCTACACACATCGACAGGTGCAAGAGAAAGGGAGGAACTTTCAGGGAGGAACTTTCAAGATCGTTGAGTTTTTATTTTTAATTTTTTTTTAGTTCTGATGAAATAAATAGACCAATCATTTCATTACTTTGTCTGCTTTCCAAAGAGAGTTGCTTCAAAGAATTATCATTTATTATTCAGTGGCACATTGCTCACTTGTTTAATACACAAATAATAGTATATTATTATAATAATACTATTTTATTAATATAATAATAATAATAATAATAATAATAATAATAATAATAATAATAATAATAATCGTCATCATCATCATCATCATCATCATCATCATCATCACCATCACTTCTAAAATTTCCAAACAACAATCGTCAGTTGTTCCGTAAATGTGCACATGTTGAATTTTGTATGGTTCGTGAGCGCGCACGTCTGTCAGTGACAGTCTCCACACTGACACAACTGCGCATGCTCTATTATCCCATCAATGCGGAATTCAAAAAGTTTTTGGGAGCCATGCGCTGGGTGAGCAACTTCATTGAAAGGAATGGGACGCCATCTTGGACTCTGGGGGCTTGCCGCACTGTCACGCAGGTTGTGACGTAGCGGGCCTGGCGACGCACAGGTATGACGTGAATGATTGACAGCTACCATTCGTTCCCGTTAGCGAGAGGATTAAAAACAAACAGACACCATAATGGCATCAAAAAGGAGTTATCCCAGCGGTGCGGAAAAACGGAAGGAAAAGAAAACTGATCAAGAAAAACTTGCAAAGGGGAAAGGTAAGTTATTTGTTTGTGATGTGGGCTGGAGAGGTGGAGGTGAAACGCTGTTGTCCCCCCCCCTTCCCAAGTTTGTTTATTTGTCCTGCTAGCCAGCTAGCTAGCTAGCTAGCGTCGGATAAATGTTAGCTGGCTGGCTAATATTTGTTCGTCATGAATCAGCGTTTTTGTTTGTTTTATGAAAGTTGACCATGTCCTGCCAAGTTGGCCTATCCTGCCATGGGAATGAGTGATTGACTCCACACCCGTTTATTCACATTCTAACAGGGAGGGAGGGAGGGAGGGCATGTTGTAGTTGTTGTTGTGTCAGTCCCCTGTTATTTATTGTTCAGTGGAAGTTGTCTCATACGTTTGACTCTTTATGTTATTTTAGCCTTAACTTAGGATGAATTTACTGAGTTTGTATTTTGTAGGCCCTTCATTAGAAATGTGCTACTGTTTTAGAATTCAAAGAAATATTTTATGGAAATACTTTATTTGGCATGGTGTTGACTATTTTAGACTGTTGTGGCAGTGGGTCATTTATCTTAGTTTTATTACTTTAACTAGTACAGTGTGTAAAGTAATGCCAAAAACTCTTAAAAATGACAGTTTTGTAATTGGGTAAAAGCTTTAAAGGGACACTGCAATCATAATGTTTAATTTAAAAACAAATGAATTTTAAATTTTCCTATATTACTGCAACATCACTGTAATAATAAAATAGGAAAATGCGCTTCTGATCTGTTTTGCTTGATGATCTAATGAGCTTTGTCTCTGCAGGAGCAATTCTAAAATATGTTGGCGCTCCAGACATTGAGCCAGAGGGATCTCCCGAACATCCTGACCAGGAAGCTCCAGGACCAACACGTTCCTCAGAACCTCCTTCTGTCCAGGTGAATAATGTGTATTATTCTTAGTAGCTAAGCTGATAAGTGTGGGACTAAGGCAATTAAGCATTATTTTGATTGTTGGTTTGCTTTTTAGTGTTGCACTTGTTGGTTTGTTGGATTTTCTTATTTAAAGTAAGCATTTTTTTTATGAATACTCAATCTGTTGTATTTATTGACATATAGAGGATTCTTTTCCTAGTATTATAGTGTTTGTTTGTTTTTTAAATCAGTTTAACTTGCCTGAGTTGCTCAACTGAAGATGTTTAATTTTACCTGTAGCCTGTTTTGCTCGCGAGGTGTAATAGATTGTGGAATCTTAGTAGACCTTAGTAGATGCACGCTGCTGAGAGTGGCAGCGATCAGCTCCGATGACCGTGGTGCTTGTAAATAAGGCAAATGCGCCATCTAGTGGGATGCAGCATGTTTATTCATGTTGGAGCAATGACAAGTACTACTAACAAAACAAAAGATGCACAGGGTAAAAAAAATAATCATAAACTCAAGCCCAACAAAGATAACAGATGGTAATAACTGTAACATTACATAGTAATGATTACTAGTACTACCAAAATTTCTATATTTTACTTTTCAACTCCAACTTGAACTATTCATCCCCTTTTTTCAGCAGCCATTAAGACAAAAGGATGACACTTATGCATTGCATCAAACTGTGATGCACAAAATCAATTAAATTAAATCAAAACAATAAATAAAGTGTGCATTAAACAGGGGGCAGTGCAGTACAGAACAGGACTCAAATGATATAGTGCAGTTAGGCAGTATAGCCTATAACAGCTGTTTAGCATCCATAGTAATTCACAGTCAGTGCCATAATCATCCAGTCAGTGTCATATTCATCCATAGTCAGTATAATATATATGATATCGCGCAGACCCTCGTCCTCCACCACATTAATTGGCCTGCAAGCCGTAGCCACACCCATTTAGCCCCCGCTGTTGAAAGTTGGCGTGTGGTGGACGCAGCCAGTGGTCTCCGTGCCACACCATCCAACGTGGTTTGCTTTACCTCAGAAGGGGGCGGAGGGCTCTCCGCGTCAGCTGTATGCTTCGCAGACAAGTGAAACGTAAGACTGCTCGTACTCCGGTGGAAACTAAATACAGCTTTACAGTAAATGCATATCACTTTTGTCCTGTCAAGACTGCCATCTGGCAGGGTTTTGAAGTGGAACTTTCCATTTACAATTGACGCCTTATCCATGTTAGTCCTTCCTAGTGCTCATCTACGCTCAGTGTCTTTTTCTTTTTTTTTGTTGTGCTTACAAGCCGGCAGCAAGCGTGTGACTGTGTGCTGTGAGTCAATTCATTTCCCGTTTCCACAATCTACGGAGCGGCCAAAGGTTCAAAAAGCACCGTGTGCGTTAATCGCGCAATGAAAAAAATTGTTGGCGATAAAGCGACGTTGACACCTTTACTTTTTATATGAAGAAACGGATCAAATTTTTCCAACCAATTGTTCGCCACTTCTTTGAACTTGTGGATGAATGCTGTGCATCCCACATGGAACGCCAACCTTCCTCTGATATTTCCATGCTTAGTTCTTTCTGGCATTTGGCTTTGATGTATCCTGCGTTTGTTGCTGTTCTGTTTCTGAAGGCCCTGATAGATTTTAGAAATTATTTTTCTCTTCATCTTTTTACAGGCTTCGATCAGAATATCTATCACTATATTGCCCTCTCCAGATGATGTTGGTTTGATTTTTTTATCATAGTAATCTCTTAATTGCATGTATCGAAAGAAATCTTCCCAAATCTGGTATCAAGAGAAGGCCACATTAGTAGTTTCCCTCCATATGGTTTTCTTTTACCATCTTACTCCAGATAGTCGGTGTGTGCTTAATAATTTCATTTTGGCTTTGTTGAGCTGATTTAGTTCTTATGTCTCCTACTAATGCCAGTGTGAGAGTCGTTTCTCTGCCGGCCTCTATCTATTTCCATCGTGCCTGATATTGAGGGCAGCATATACACATGTAACTTGTTGCCTGTGTATTTACCATAGGTTTCTATTATCAACATCAAATGAGGTAAGGTTCTGTCCGGGTCTTGGAGAACCAAAATAATATCATCAGCAAAAAGCCCTGTTAGATGTCCCTGCTCTCCTATATGTATTCCTTTTAGATTGTTACTTTGTCTGATCATTTGTGTCAGCAGCTCAATGAACATAGCAAACAATGTAGCGCTAAGGCAACATCCTTGACGAGTACCATTAATCTTTATCCTTGCCGTAGGTTCTTGGTAGAGACCTTGAATACACTGTATTAACTTTTCTTGGAACCCCAGTTTCCCAAGAACTTGATACAGAAATCTCCAATTCACACAGCCAAGGCTCACCAGTAACAGCTCGCAGGCCCTGCTTTTGGATCTGATCTATTATGTATAGGACCCGTCTAATGTCTTCTTGAGTCTGCCTACCTGTTAAAAAAGCTGACTGATTGGAAGTCCATCTCGTCCCCTTAAATTTCAAAGCGTAACGAACCTGTGTAGCCCGAGGAATTTTATTATAGTTTATTTCCTAGGGTGCAACTCCCCAGGTGGCGTTGTCAGGCAACCCCCCCCCCCACCATTTTCCTTTCTACCCACCATCAGAATTGTCTCCACCTCCGCCAGACCCTCCCCCTTGCCGTAGGTTCTTGGTAGAGACCTTGAATACACTGTATTAACTTTTCTTGGAACCCCAGTTTCCCAAGAACTTGATAAAGAAATCTCCAATTCACACAGTCAAGGCTCACCAGTAACAACTTTTGGAGCTGATCTATTATGTATAGGACAGTCCTAGGGCTGGACGATATAGAAAAAAAGCATATCGATATAAAAAAAAAGTCATATTGATCGATATCGATAATTATCAAAAAAATGTAAAACATATTTTAATTGCAGCGCTGGATGTTTTATACTATTACTTCATGACAGACTTTTAATAAAGAACACACGAGCACTGAATTCAAATTCAAACTTTTATTCAACCACCTTTTTTAAACACAACTGAATTGTTTGTTTGTTTTTATTATTATTATTATTATTATTATTATTATTATTATTATTATTATTATTATTATTATTATTTATTTAGTTATTTATTTAAAAAAAATAGGCTGAGATAGGGCTCGAACGTGCGACTCGACCAGAGGTCTGAAGTTGTGGCGGTTAACAGCTCGTTTTGCACTGATTCCCTGCACTCGTTGTACAGACGAGGAAGAGCTGTGTTTGAAAAATACTTGCAGTCTGGAACTTCATATCGCTGGTCAAGAGTGGCGAGAAGCTGTTTGAAGCCAAGCTTTTCAACGGTGGTTATGTGCAGCATATCCCTCGCTATGAAGCATGTTACTACATGGGTGATGTCCTTATGGCGCTTGGACGCTTTGTCGTATTTACTGCAAGAAGTCCAGTTTGGTCTGCGTTACTTGCTTGGTGCTGGCGCTGGCAGCGGATTCCTCCGACAACGTGGAGCCGCTGGGTCTGCGTTTGCGATTGGTTGGAGGAAGAAATGACCGTAATATTAAGCTACATGATTGGCTATGATGAAAAAGGAAGTGAAACTTTTTCTATCAAACTTTTTATCCACCCCTTTTTTCCCTATCGCAGCACACGTCTATCCATCGATATATATCGTTATCGAATTATCGTCCAGCCCTAGACGGTCCAGTCTAATGTTATCTTGAGTCTGCCTACCTGTTATAAAACCTGACTGATCCTCATCTATCAAGTCCGGCATAAAACTTTCAAGTCTTTTTGAGATGATTGAAGTAAAGATCTTCTAGTCAACATTTAAGATTGAAATGGGCCTATACGATTCACAAAGTTCCTTATTTTTCCCTTCTTTTGGAATAACTGGAATGACAGCCTCTTTCCATGAGGGAGGCCGTTTGCCCTCTGTCAGAGTCAGATTAAAAGAATTTAGGAGTATCGGGGTTAATTCTTCTCCAAATGTTTTATACCACTCACTAGGAAACCCATCACTACCTGGCGCTTTGGTTGATTTTAAGCCTGCTAATGGCAGCATCTATTTCTTTTTTGGTTCTACTGGAAATTAGTTTTCTATTTTGCTCATCTCCAATGGCTGGTAGGTCCAATGAGTCAAGGAATTCTTTCATCTCACAATCTTCTTTAGCTGTGGGTTGGGTATATAGATTTTCATAGTAATCTTTAAAAACCCTCTCTATTTCTTCAGGTTCAAGTAGTAGCTGTTTCGTTAATGGGTCTCTAATTTTACATATTGCATGAGAAGCTTGCTGGGCCTTTATTCCTCTTGCTAAATATTTGGTTGATTTGCAGCCTGATTCATAGTGGGTCTGTTTAATGAATTTCAGCTTTTTTTCAACATCTAGCCTCAAGACATCGTCTATTTCCCTTCTGACACCGATTATTTGTTGTAACACTGTATCGTCCTTATTGCTTTTGTGTTCTTCTTGTAACCTTCTTCTCTATGTGGCAGGTGGGTTGGCCCCCACCTTCGCGTCATCAATCATACCTGCGCCGGAGTGCAATCTTTGCATCCCTCAGTGCGTTTACATGGTACTAGAGAAATTTGAATTATTGCCTTAGTCCGATTATGATCGGAATTTGGAATCGGAGAACTCCGATTGAGACACCCAGATAATGCGATTGGAATTCTAATTTCTCGGCCATGTATACGCCTTAGTCGGACTATTAACTGGACAACGTAAGTGCACACGCGCCACCGCACAACTACGTCGTCTAACAAAACAGACGGCGCGAAACAACCAGCAAACGCGAATAAGAATGTTCACATTTGGAGAGAGGATGAGACCGGGGCGATGCTTTCTCTTCTAAAAGAGATGGACATATTAAAATAACACACAACAGAGACCTTTTTTAAAAGGGTAGCGCAGCAAATGCAGGGCTCCGGCTTTGCGCAGCCCTGAACAAATATGTATTCCTTCGTATTTATATTTCTACCTTTTCGTTCACATTTTTTGTAAGTTAGAAGAATTTCAACTTTGTAAATAAAAGCACAGCAAAGACATGTTTTTCTGATTTGTTTTTATTTCGATAATTTCGCTGTTATTCTGCTGGAAACGGGGTGCAGCGGCACAAGTTTCCTCCACGGTCGGCACTTTAATGAGCGTGTGTATAACTGAAGACACCGTTCCTTTGCAAAACCTGTACACAAACTCTCCCACCAGTCTGCGCAGAACCCGCATCCAACAAGAACGAGAGTTTCGGGTCTGTGGCGACGGCACAAAGCGTAGCATCGAAGACATTGTGTTGTTGTAGCCCTCCAACAGTATACAATGTTCTTGTCTAATGGTTATCTTTTAAGATAACCATGAGCACAAGAAATAGGGTACAGCTTATCTGCAAAGTAAGTAACACGTACATTATGAACTATCATTCTATATCATAATGATGTAATATGTCAACCGAAAGCAGCTGACCAGCTGAAAAGGCTCACTCCACCCCCTACTGTTGGGAGGAGGACACGTTCCCGTCAGTAATTCAAATTTCTCAGCTGCATGTATAGGGGGACAAGGTGAGAACTCCGATTGGACGAGAAAACCGAATTATTGCTTAGTCCGATTAAGCTCTGCATGTAAACGCACTGCGCCAGAGTGCAGAGTGAAAGCAGCTCTTTTAAAAACAAGCGCAGGCTGGAGTCAGCACTCTGTCCTCTGGCGTGTCCACGCTGAGAACTCTGTCCTTCGCAGTTCTTAGCATTTCGGCTAGCAATCCCAGAGCGGGCTGGGCCATAAGCACAGCCGGAGGAGGAACCCTGGCGGGTGCCCGTTCATCGGGAGGTGGCGCTGTGTGTGCGTGATCGTTGTGCATTCACCGCAGGCCCCCCCCGGCCCCCCTCCTCCTCTGGCGCTCGGCGGGGAGGCTGCCTTGCAGTTGAACACCGGTGCGCCGAGACGGGTACTGGAAGGACGCTGGTCTCAACCCCCTGCCTGGGTGCCGTCGCTCCGTCTTCCTCTGTTTTCTCCATTCCCCTCTGTTACTGTTGCGGCGGCGATGTCCTCGCAATCAATTGCCGCACCAGTCTAGCCGGGTAACAGCGGTGTCACCACCACAACGCGGACACTTTTCCTTTGATTTTGGTTTATTTGGTTTAGACAATTCAGTTTGTCTGTTTCTTTTGTTAGTGTAACCACTTTCTTTGGTTGGTTTTCTTTTCTTTGTTTTGTTGTGAAATTTTGGTGAAACTTGGGTTTTCTATTGAGTAGCGATTTTGTTATAGTTTGATTTCCTTTTTTAGTTCATTAATATCTTGTTCCCCAGTGATTGTTACCTTTTTGTTTTGGGTTTTGGTCCTGTGTGTGTGTGTGTGTGTGTGTGTGTGTGTGTGTGTGTGTGTGTGTGTGTGTGTGTGTGTGTGTGTGTGTGTGTGTGTGTGTGTGTGTGTGTGTGTATGGAGCGAAAAAAGGAGCGACCCGGACTTCCCACAGTCTCTTTTCTATTAACATGGGAATTCAATTTTAATAATTTGTCAACTAAAAACACCGGTTATACTAGAACATCCCTACCAGCTTTCTTCCCTGTATTCTCTGAATTTAATCAAAGAATCTTTGAAACTCTTGTAGCTTTTCTCTGGCTCGTGTCGCTGCTGATGCGTAGCCCCTCCAGGATCCCTCCTTGCACTGCCACTCCGTCGCAGTGCGGGGCACCGAGTGCCGCAGGCCCCTCCGTACCCGTCGCCACCGCCGTCTTCTCCGCCAGGCCGCGTCTCGCCAATTCCTCCTTTACCTACTCTGCGCTGTTGTAGGTTCGAGTTCCCGTATCCCAGTGGGTCCTCATCTTGGTGAATGGCGTCTGGAAGCGGATGCCCTTCTCCTTCAGGATTCTTTTAGCAGTGTTGTACTCCTTTCTCTTTTGGACCATCTCTGTCGCGTAATCGTGATGGAATGACGGTACTTTATTCCCCAGTTCTATTTTCTTTGTCCATAGCTCTCTCAGGACCCTCTCTTTGGTAGTAAATTCCAGAAAGTTAACAATGATGGGTCTCGGTTGGGCACCGTCCGCTGGCTTCTGTGCAAATGAGCGATGTGCTCTCTGAATTTGGAAATTAAAATCTGCTGGCAGGTGCAGTTCGCTTTTCAGCAGGTCTTCCACAAACTTGGCCACAGATTCTCCCTCCTCTTCTTCAGTGACTCCATAGATACGTAGGCTGTTTCTCCTCGGCCTGGACTCCAGGTCAGTTAACTTGTCCTGAAGAGCTTTTTGTTCTCTCAGTGATATGACCAGAGCGTCATTAGCTTCCTGTGCCCAACGTTCTAGTTTTTCAATCCGCGACTCAGCCTCGTTGATCTTGCTGGTCTGGAGCTCCTGTTCGGTGACGACTTTCGCAAGTTGTTGATTTATTTCGTCTTTGAAGTCGTCCAAGTCTTTTTCCACGTCGTTCCTCAGTGTTTCTCCAAACGTGCGAAGGACTTCTTTTGATTCCATTTTTAAATCCCGTATCTCCTTGCTAATAATTTTTATGTCCGAGCCCTTTTCCGCGTCGTTAGTCAGTTTCAGAGCAAGCTGGTAGTTTGGCCATATTGTCTGTTACTGTGTTTCTCTTTTGGTTGAATCAAGTTTTCCTTCCCATTCCAACGTTCCCCTGATCACTTTGTAGTTAATATGATATCTGACAATAGTTATTCAAGTTTTCGGGGACTTTTTACCCTAGACGGTCGAGAGCCCTGGTGTCGCGCAGTCTACCGCTTTATGGCCAAACCAGAAGTCCCTTCCCTCTAGCCTTTTCAAGGGGGAGGTGGCTAGACTTGGCTCTTGTGGGACGAGAAGCAGAAGGCCTGTCCGATCGGGGGGGAAGATGAGATGACATTTTTGTGGGTCAACACAAACTCATCTGCGAGGACAGCAGCCTTGGACAATGACGACACTTTCTGTTCATTCAAGAACATTACCACCTTCTCTGGCAAAGAGTCTTTAAAATCTTCTAAAAGAACGAGCTCACGGAGTGACTCAAAGTCATTTTTGACATCATTAGCTGCACACCATTTATCAAAGAGGTTGCTTTTCTCCCATGCAAACTCGACAAAGGTTTGACCACTAGATTTTCTATGGTTCCTAAATTTTTGCCGGTAGGGCTCAGGAACAAGCTCATAAGCAGGAAAAATTGCTTCCTTTCCAACATCATATTGCAGGCTGTCTTCTAAGAAAAGAGCAGACACCAACTCCTGTGCTTTTCCCACCCGCTTGCATTGGAGAAGGACAGGCCACATGTCTCTTGGTCAGTTGAGTGGCGAAGCTATTCGCTCCAAGGCACTGAAGTATGAATTCTGTACCTACCTACAACCCCCCCTTCCGTGGCCCGCCGACTCGATGCAGGTCTGTCATGTGGCCCGTTGCTAAAAAAGTTTGCCCACCCTCTATACAGACAGTGAGTTGGAGCAAGCTCGTAAGCACTACTTCCAGATGGCCCGCACTGCCAGTGAGGGGAAATGTGTCATGTTCAAAGAGCTGAGATGCAGGCTGGTGAGAAACACTGTCACCAGCATGATATCTATCTTGAGAGCCAGTCAGCAAGGAGAGGGGGTCTGGTACCCTTCTGAGCATGAAGTCACTGCAATGGCTAAAAGACTAGTTGAGTATTATCCCATGCTGAAGGATTAAGACAAAACAATGAAACATGTAAGTGATTATATTATTTTGCGCACTTAGATTTTGAAGCATGTGGTTATTTTTGGCTGATACTTTTTTTTATCTGTGCATGTTCACTTTCCATCTTTATTTAAATAAACCTATATGCTCTTGACTCCAAGTGCAAAACATCACAAATGGACAGTTCTGTATTCAAGTCATATATATATGTACAAAGTGAGGAGCATGGGGGGGGAGTGAAATTTTATTTACCACAGGCGAGCACTTACAAGAATCTTCACAAGAGATTCGCCAGAGAGGGGCCACAAGAAGAAAAGGCATCACATTGACTTCTCAGCAAGTGACCAAGAAGAAGATCATGATGCAGACTCAATTGGTGGATGAACAATTATTTTGTGTCACACACCAGGGCGCAGTTCTGATAATGGCCACACTTCACGTAAGTAGAAACATGTCCATTTTAATAATAATGATAATGTATGAAAGCCAGGCAATGTTATGGTAGTTTTGGATATCATGATATATCACAGGCATTTTTACATTTGAATTGTCATTTGATATATTTTGATGCTCCAAACAATTTCATCCATTTGACTGATTTACTGATTTGTCTCCTCCATTTCATCAGCCAAAGATGGTCTGACAGCACAGGCCAGACATTATCAGACCCTGCAGGAGCTGTACAAGAAACCAAAACCCAACCAAGATGCTGTCTCCCAAATTCTTGACCTGCAGTTTCAAGCAAGAAGATCCTTCATTGATAGTGATGTTCTGAAAGAACAGGACAAGGCCAACAAAGATCCTGGATGCATATCCATGTGTCAAGGATCTTTATCGTGTAAGTGATTAACTTGTTTTGGTTTATGATGAAAAGCAAGCATTTTTGCAGATTTTAACATTGACTTGCATTAATAGGCGATGAATGAGCTGTGGCGCATTCTGGATAAGGGCAACAGAAAATTCATTGATGAACTAAAAAAAGAGATGGGAAGACTTCTGCACCGATGTGTAATTTTATGGTGTTTGGAAAAAAAATGAAGTGATGAAGCCACGCATAACGCTGGATGTAGGTGAGTCATTTTGCTGTGTCTCTAATTGACTGTGTAGCTGTTTCCTTGGACATAGGACGGTTTATGTTGCGCTGAATGAATAGATGCAGAATGGTAATACTCTTCATGCTGAAAAAATAAGATTTTTTTTGTGATCAACACAAACCTAATAAGACTCATTTTTAGGAAGACTAACTTTGAACTCAAAGTTGATTTCTTCTATTCCAGTGGAATATTCCATCGCGCTGCTCAGGGCACTCCCCACACTCTTTCCTTCACCAAGTCCACCACCGAAGAAGCTGGGACATGCCAGTGAGGCACTGCTTCATGTCATTCAGGTGAAAGTTTGTTCGCATTTTCTCACATTCAACACTTCATAGTTCCATGCATGGATGTGGCGTTTCCTTCTTCTTTTTCTTTAGCCAACAGAAGATCCCACAATGTACTCGCAGAAGAGGTCTTTCTGCACCACTGTGTTGCTGTTTGATGGGACCCGCTGTCTCATCTGTCTTGGAGCCACTCCCGCCACCACGCTTGCCAAGGAAGACTTGAGTGACGGTCTGCTTCATCTGATGGGTTACTACTATGCCCTGCACCTCACATATCCAAAAGTGTGTGGCAACCCTTCTCTCTGTCATTCAGACAGAAGTGCTACAGGACACTATCCATGAGTGAGACACCACAGCCTCATACAAAAAAGACCATGGCAGAATGGAAAGATTTTATTGGGGAGTAGAGCTGTGTACTAGGCATAAGTAGTGATACACTCCCCTGGTAGTTGTAACTTGAGGGTGGGTGGGAGTCTGTTGGAACAAACATGTTATCAGTGGTGATAGGAACACAACACTAAATGCTGTCCCCATACTGTTTTTGTTTTTTTTGTGTAACTGAGTGTCAGGGAATCTGAATCAATATTCAATAATGATGACGGTGAATATTGTAACAACACAACATTACTTGCGTTCTAGAAATGGTGGAAAGCGGTGGATGTGGGAGTGGCATCTTCCGATTAGGACACCTGTGCCGATGCCCCCTGCAGGATAAAAGGCCGACTGCGTGTGCCGCTCGGTCTCTTCCACATTCTCCATCCAGCAGCCATGGGCGTCTGGCCGACTCTCAGCTTCTTTTGTTCTGTTTTGCACCTGACAACACCCCACATCCTATTATTCACTCATCCACACTTACATTACTGATGAATACTGACAAACACACACCATATATTTCATTATTTTGCTTACAATTATCTATTTTGTTATAATAAACCTTTTGATTAATCGCAATCCGCAGTGTCCCTTCCGTTATTGTCATAACTCTTGAGCCGGGTTATGACAATATCGTCTGCAAAATTTCGAAGATAACGAAGATATCGTGTGTCGTGATGTTGTCATTATCGTGGGCCAAATATCGTCACAGTATCGAATCGTGGGTTAGCCGTATCGCCCCACCCCTATTATCAACACAAGATCACATATGTACAGTACATGTACAGTTTAATTAGTGTGTTACTTTGTTTATGAATTCATTTCTTTATGTTCTTCCAGATGTCCAGCCTGAGACGTCGATCAGCACACGTTGCCTCAAAAACCAAAACAAACAAGTGACATGTTGGTATTTGGGATATGTGTATTTCATTGTGTGCATCTTTGTGATAGGACAATAAATGCAGTTCTTTAAACGTTACTTTGTGTCCTTGTATTTGCAGGTGTGGGCAACACGTTCAACTGTCCACAATGACTGAGTCTGCCTCCAGCAATGTCACAGCAGTGCAGCAGGTTTGTACTTATTCATTTCCACTTCATCACCTGTGTGTGTTTTCTAGGCTTTACACCGATCTTATCGGCTGTATCGGATCGGCCGATATTTGGCATTTTTTCGGGCGTCATGTCATGAATCACCATAATCTGTCTCATTTCCTCCAAAGTAGTTTCACAGCATCGACATGTTTATTTGTTTGTATCCGAGAGCTAATGATTCATAATTCAAAAACCTTCATTTTCGTCTTCGTGCCTCTTCCTGTTTTGAGTACTGTCGCTATGTGAGGGACAATAAAGTTTCTTTGAATCTTCACGACAGCAACATCCATGGGCGACACAAACAAACGTGTCGGAGGTGTGGAAGTTTTTCAAAGTGAGAGAAACAGACATGGCACAAGCTATCTGCAATATATGCAATGCTACAGTACCTCGCGGGGGAACTTTGGCAAAAAATTTCAACACCACAAATTTAATCAGGCGCTTGGAAAAGATACACACGGAGGAGCATGTTGAGTTCAAGAAACGCAGCGCGGAGAAAGAAAAAGAAAAGCAAACTCTGAAACGGATGCTAAAGCAAACAACTTTAGACGGTGCTCGTGAGAAGGCAAGGGGTGTACAGAAACAAGTATTTATTGCCCCTAACGTGATCGGATCGGTGATCGGTTTATTTAAACTCGGTGATCGGCACAAAAATCGTGATCGTGTAAAGCCTAGTGTTTTCCTTTCTATGTTTATTGGCATAAAATCACATCTTTCTTATTTTAATCAGGTGGAGGCGACGCCACAGATGACCAGAGCTGTGCCCGTGGTTCCTGTGGCTCCCGTGGTTGCCAGCACCAAGCCAGAGGAGGCCAGCACCGTCCAGGAGGCAACACAGAAGATCAACTAAGCTAAGGAGGCTTTTCTTTCTTCTTCTGTTGCCTCTGACTGCTCCGCCCGTTCTACGCCTCGCACATGGGATTTGTGATCCATCATCAGTTAGTACTAGTGAAGATGCAGTGGCAGATCATGGCACTGGTATTAGATTAGCCAAGGTTCTGCATGGTTCTTTTCATCAAGGCGAAACCGGTCACGGTTTAAAATTCCAGCACCAGCTGGCAACAGTGAGTCACTTCAGAAGAGCAAAACTCCTCACTTTGACGTGGATAATTCTGACGTAGAGTTTGTCAGTGCTATGACCAATGAAGAGTGTAACTTCTCTCCCATTGATGTTGATGTTTGTTTAGACCTTAGCAAAAACTTGAAGATTCATTTGGACCGTGCGAGTTTTCCAATTTCTGATTGCAATGGCCCATTAGGTTCGCCGTGTACAAATGAGAATGTAGAGGCTGATGGAAACTGCTTCTTCAGAGCCATCAGTCAAGCTGTGACTGGTTTATAGACACAGAAGTGGAAATTCAGGTTGCAGCAGATTGTTTACGATTAGATGTGTACACTTTTATCGATGGTCATGGGTTGAAGTACAGCTCTTGCAAGAAACAATTCTCACATTGTATATATTTATGGATGTATTTGTTTTATATGGAAGCAGTTACCATAATCCAAATTAAAATAAGAATATAATAACAGAAATGCTTTTTCATTTTAAGAACGAAGCTGCATTATTTGACTCATAATTAAAATCATTAATAAATATTCCTATATGCAGCGGTATGACACCACTTTGCCATCGTTACTTTTCACGTCATTGAAGTTGCCGGTAAACGAGATTTAAATCGCCGAAAAACGTGGACCACTGACGGATCTCGTTGGTCGGACAGATTTGAGCATGGCGCACATTGACACAATTGTTCAAACCCTGCTGGATTTAGCTTCCCAGGTGGAGTTGAATAGTGTATCTGAATGTGATGCTCGGGACCGAGTTGAGCAGGTATTCTGCCGTCCCAGATACGGACGCAAACAAGGTTGCCCTAGCCAACCTGTTGTCAGTTATGGAACACCTTGATGCACCAGCACAACATCAAAGCTAAAGCTATTTGTTACATGGGTGGAGTAACAGCTGTTCGGCGTCGGCCACCAGTCCATCCGTCGCAGGATGCGATGCAACGGATCATTGCTTCCGTTCGGCGTCGGCCACCAGTCCATCCGACGAAGGATGCGAAGCAACAGATCAATCCGTCAACTGGTGGCAGATGCTGGTGCGAGATCTGTCAGTGGTCCACGTTTTTCGCCGATTTAAATCTCGATTACCGGCAACTTCAATGACGTGAAAGAAGTAACGATGGCAAAGTGGTGTCATACCGCCATACCTTTTTTTTCTTTTCTTTTCTTTTTAAATGAAAAAAAAAAAATAAATATATATATATATATATATATATATATATATATATATGTATATATACGTATATATATATATCTTTATTAAATTCACAAACATTACAATTTACACATAACAGGAGGCAAATGACACTTGGCATCATACCGCCATACCCACAGCGGAGGTGGAGAGCTGCTGACGTCACTTTCCTGCGCCGCGCGCTTACTTTGAGATTGCGATTTCGTTTTCGAGTTGTGGTAACTCTTGTGCAGGGCAGGACCACGAAAATTAAAAAGCAATGCCCTCAGTTTTCTTTTTGATTGTGTCATAAAAGGTGGGACACGAATAAGAAAATGAAAATGCATATAGGATTATTTATTAATGATTTTAATTATGAGTCAAATAATGCAGCCACGTTCTTAAAATGAAAAAGCATTCTGCTGTTGCTTTTTCATTTGGATTATGGTAACTGTCTGCTTCCACACTCCAGTGGTTCTGCACATTAGTATAAATAGAGTGATTCTCTATCATTACATCACAGGACGGCGGCACACTGACTCATTCCATGAACCTGGACACTGATGATCCAGACTTTGGACCAGCTGAGCCAACAGGCCACAGTGGAAACGGGTCAGAACATGGGACTGGCTGCTGAAAGTATACAGGTAGGTGGCGCTGTCATCCCAAGTTGTGTGGTGTGGAGGATCGGGGCCAAAGTTCCAGATGCTCACAGATGTGACTGTGGATTCAGGAGGAGTGTTTGAAGGCTGGACTCCCAACAGTGATTGGCTGCTGAGGACCTCTCAATCACAATCAGGTTTTTTAGTGGCTGTGAGATTGAAAGTGAGATTGCATTGTCCAGGGAGGAGGACAGCAGTCAGTCATGTTTCACCTCCAGTCAACACGCAGTGGTTCACATGAAGGTCCAAGAGGCCTACAGACCTACACAGAGTCTGGATGTGGCAGCACAGTGGCATCATTGTCTTTGTTGTGTTGTTTGGTCATTGTGATCCAATGTCATGTGAGAGAAGGACGAGTGCAGTTCTATTGGAGTGAGTTGCTTACAAATACAGATCGCACAATTTCTATCCCAATTGTTAAGTGGGAAAGAGACCTGTCTCTCCAGCCTCACTCTAATTTCTGGAGAACAATCTGCCTGAACACCTTTTCACTGATAAAACAACCTATTCTACAATTAATACATTTTAAAGTACTCCACAGGATCCACTACACTGGACAGCGGATGTTTCAGATGGGCATGACCGCCTCTCAGACCTGCTCACACTGCACAGTTAATGTCCCAGATAATTACCTACACGCTGTATGGCATTGCCCACCAGTAAATAAATTCTGGCACGTAGTATGCAATGATCTATCAGCACAGGTTGGTTACAACATCACAGCCACTCCTTCTTTTTGTCTCTTAGGGGACCTCAGTGATATCACATCAGATAAGGCAGAATCTCGCATGCTGATCACCTCCTTATCTATCGCTAAGAAAACAATCCTCACAAACTGGAAAACAAAACAACACCTGCACATTGCACAATATAGCAACTTACTGTTAGACCACACCTCCTTGGTAGGAATGTCTGCTTCATCCTCGTAATCAATCAATAGCTGAGGCTGCTGGTTGATGTGGGCAGCGGTGGTCGTGCTGCCGCGGGCCGGGTGCGGTCTTCGGGGGGGGGGGCTGCTTTGCGGGTTGGTGGGGGGTCGGGGGTTGGGTGCCCCGGCGGGGGATGTCTACCATGCGGGGGGCTGGGCCTGATGGTTGGTGGGTGGTGCTCCGGGGGTGGTGCTCCGGGGGGGGGGGTCCCTGGCTCTGGTCTGGGGGCCCCCTTGTTGGTGGGAGGGCTGGTCCGTCCCTGTGTCTGGGGACTGGCGCTGGATCGTACGCGGTGGGGTCGCATGCCTGGGGTGGGGCTGCGCGTTCGCCGGCTACCACTCCTGTGTGCCCGGGTGGTGCGGTGCGGTGGGGGGCGGGCCCCCTTTGGCTCCTGGATCCCTGTGGTGTCCCTGGCCCCGATGTCGCTGAGGGGGCGCCCTGCCCGGGAGTCCCCCCTGGTCACATAATAGGTGTTTTTTTTGTTTTGTTTTTTTTTCCCTAAATTTTTTATTTATTTATTTATTTTCTTCTGTTTCGGCGGATTTGTGTCTTGGGTGGTCGCTGCCCGGCCTTCTGGCCTTAAGACCCTCTCCAATCTTAATAGCATTATAGACACTTAGGGCTTGGGGGGGTGGTTCGTGCACTGCGGCCGCCGCCCTGCTCAGCAGCAGTGTGGTTGCCCCAGGGCCTTACCACCCTTCCATTTTAAACGCACCATAGTTCAACACACCAGCGAGTGCACATATACACACACTGACACCCCTACACACAGTGGGGTCGGCCTGCTAGCGGGGGCGGGATCCGGCATCTTTCCCACCCTGGATGGGCCCTGTGCGGTCCGGTGCCCCTGGGGTGCGAGACCGGCTGGGCCTATGGGGACCTCGCCACTTGCGGCGGAGTCCCCCTTCCTCCAATCCTGGGACCGGGCCGCTGCCCGGGTGGTCCCCCTGCGCCGCTCGGGGGCGGCTGGGCGGCGACGACCCGAGACACGGGGGTCTGACAGTGGTGGGTGGTCGATGCGCCATACTGGGTCCGTAGGGGGGGGGCCTCTGGGTGCCCGGGCCTGCTTTGGGTACCGATCCTCCTGGTGGGTGAAGGGGCTGGGTCCTGTCATGGGGATGAGTCCGGTCTCGCTTGCCCTGTGGGGCCCCCGTCCGGAGAAAATCAGTGTGTAGTTCAAACTTTGTGCGTCTTTGTGTTCAGTTTTTCTGCTGTAGTTGTGCTTTTCTTTTCATTCCAGATGAATTCCACTCAATTTCCTTTTCAAACCTTGTAGGTGTTGAGTGAGCTGCAGTGCCCCCTGGCTGCAAGCTTCATACTGTGACTCTGCCGACCGAGGTAAAAAACCAACAAACTCTGACACTTTGCTGAGGACCTCCTGGAGGAGCTGAAGGTGCAGAACCTTCTCAGGCCTCTCTGAGGAGGAACTTGCGGCTGTCGGTCCTCTGCTGCCCCCTGCTGGTCACACAGGCCTCTTCCACCGCCGTTCGTCTGTTCAGCACATATTAAATTTTTTAATGGCTCTATAAACGTCACTGATGAGACGATTTTATGATTCCTGCAGTTAAAATTTTTTAATTCCAAATCTGCAAAAACCTTCTGATCAATGAAGACAGAGTTGATTAAAATGATTTCAAAATTGACCCGTTTGAGAAAAGCTGCACTGTGGCATTGTTTGCATGTTGTTTTAGCTCTCAGTGGCTTCATTTCGCATTTTTCTTAAAAGCTTCGTTTAGTGGTCCATTGTGGTCAATGGGACACTGAACATCCGCTTTGTGTGCCCGAGTTTTAAGAGGATCAGGTGCGGATATTTTAGCATTTAAATTATTATGGCTTATTAGCATAGGTACGTGTTACCTCACCTGTCCGTTCTTTTTACAGTGCTTCCTGAACACCTCACTGGCACACTACAGCCGCCTGCTAGCACAAAGCTGCGCCGAGCCTCCTCATTGTTCTCCTCACCTGGAGGACGCTTGGTGATCAAGACCTGTGGCCCAAAACTCGGTCCTATAAGATAAGTGCAGGAACACTGCTGCTTCGCCCTCACTTGATTGTGCTAGCTGCCCCGGACAGACGGTCGACGGTGCATGTTGCTTCCGTCCCGCCTTGGTTTTACTTGTTGTTTTTCCTCGTTTGCTTACGTCGCCACTGCTGACCCTCAGACAGCAGACGTTACACTATCAAGTCGCCGGTCCAGCTACAGTGGTGTGTGTGTGTGTGTGTGTGTGTGTGTGTGTGTGTGTGTGTGTGTGTGTGTGTGTGTGTGTGTGTGTGTGTGTGTGTGTGTGTGTGTGTGTGTGCGTGCGTGTGTGTGTGTGTGTAATTGCATTGTTTGTTTGTTTTTCTTGCTATTTCAGTACATGTGACAGATTTTAGGGAACTTTTAGTAACCAACTGTTTATCTTTTCTTTTGTAGTTGCTGAGAGCTGCTGGTGGTGGCGGTGTCCCGGGTGGTGGGCCCCTTCGAGTGCTATGACCCGGGATTGTGGTTGTTTTCTTCTTTTTTTTTGCACTTCACTTTCTTTGCAGGTGTGTCACGTGTGAGTGGGGTGTTCCTTGTTTTCTTTGGTTCCTCCCCCGTTTGGCCCCCTCATTGGTAAGCCTCAGTTTCTACACCAAGAATAAGGAGCTCAGTAGCTCCGTTTTAAGTGTTGGGCTGTTTGTTCCTTTTATTTTTAAATGTTGAATAAAAGTTGGTTTGATATTTTAAACATTCTGAACCACGTCTCCTACTCCTTCCTCGTAGAACTTACCTGTGTGCCTAATTATTACTTTTGTGTTTAGTAGAACTCCCTGGGTGAAATTCCCAGGGTGGCGTTGTCGGTTCCTTTTCATTTTGTTAAATTCCCAATATTAAATTTTGCTTTATCAGATAGCCATAACCACTCTCATCGCCACAGGATATTTGAGTCAACTGAGTCAAACTGTCGTGTCTACTTCCCAGTCTCAATAAAAATGTTCACTACTGCTTTGTGCGAGCTTCTTAAATGGAGGTTTGTCAGGTTTTTCCCTTTTTAGAAGCAAGCCACATATTTTGTGTCTTTCCACCACAAGACATTGGCTTTTGTCACTCTCTTCGTCGTATTGGGGAAAAAGTGGCATATCGGACTTTCCCGCCGCGAGTCGCTCGTCAACATACTGCTGTGAAAGAGGGGTGACGTCACAGAAAGCGAGGTGCATTTAGGTGCTGCTGCTTAAAACTAAAAGATTTTCCTGTGCAAATATTCATTTGACAGACGTAAACGAAGTGAAATATGACTTCAATTTAAGTTTGTTTTAGTTTGTTTTTATAAACACACAAAAAAGTTTGAGTTAGTTATCGTTTTTGAAAAAAGTTCTTGACTTCTACTTTAGAGATATTGATGATGAGTTGTTGTGTATAAACGGTGTGACTATGTGGTTCGGCAAGCGATGGTGCTGTCTGTACATAGCTTAGCAAACGGCTAGCGCTAGCACCCCCTTTCAATCCCAGAGTGAAAAGATCCACACGGAGTGTTATGACCCACGGGTGGGTCTAGGTGCCTCTATGTTTGTGTCTGTGTGTGAGAGAGAGAGTGGATGACGCCTTGCAGGTGCGGTCCTGGATGTTGGCTGCTGATTGGACGCGCCACGGCTGACAAGGAGGAGCAGTCGAGCCGGCCTGACGGTCGTCCCTCCTCCGCTCCCAACTCTGCAGTTAGTCACTTCTGAAATGGTGTTAGAGCACGCAGCCGTAGGTAGTGATGGCCGATCGAGGCTTTGTTGAAGCTTCGACACTTGTTTCAAAAAATGGTTCATTACTCGAGGCTTCAATGACACAGTGCTCGAGGAGGTCATCTGGTGCTCAATAAAATGAAGTGCAATGGAAACATGTTCATTGTTTCATAGGTTGTTTGGGATTTGATTCGCCATGCATTCTTGTTGGACAACACTACATGCTTGTATGGTTCAATGCTGACACAATAAAATAAAAATGAAAAATAAAGACAATGTCTCTTTTTTGGCACGACTGATTGTAGTAGACTATAGCTCTTATACTTAGCCTGACAGTTTGTGCAATGAATTATATTATATCCTAAAACAAGACTAAATAGCCCATAGTTTAAAAATATGTTCAATAGTAAGTGTTCAGTGGGTCAGATGTCAAATGTGATCTATTTAAAATGTAGAATAGATGAGCTAAATAACACATATATAATACACATTGATGGGAATTGAACCGTCGCCTCAGTCTTGCAAGTCCAAGATTGTCATAATGTACCACAAACCCAAATCACACTCCTTTTTTCATCGAAGCCGTTTGAGTAGCGTTAGCACACCGTGATTCCTCATCAACTACAGGCCTACACTTCAAATAATTATGAGAAAAACCCAACGTCAAGAGAGCACTTCCATTAGGAAATAGTCAACATGAAATTTCGTCTTCTACTGACACCTGCTGGTCAAATTGAATAGTTGCAAATATTGTGAACAAGTTGTCATCTAATTCTAATCCTAAACAATATGGCCATTCCAAGTCAAGTATTAAGACAATTAATCAGGTTTGTACTGCTTGATTGAACACATTCATCCCGTTCCAGTGCACTAAAACCTACTTCCCTTCAGGACCGTGTCAGCGAAGCCAAAACTTCCTTGAGTGACGCTGTTTCCCAGCATGCAATGCGAGCTAACGATTCACAATACTATTTCATCACAAACAAGGATGTAAAAAATAAAAAGGGACGAAAAATGAAACCTCAGGAACACCAACCATTGCAATACAAGCAGAACTGGGCCGAAGTGTTATTTAAGTTTTATATTATGTACACCATAATACAGACTTCTGGTGGACAAGCCATACTATTTAAGCCGTGTCCTCCCAGGGGACTTCCGTGGGTGGAAGCTCATCGTAGAGGTCACGTGCTGGTTGCACGTCACTCCAGCGATCACCTCGGGGAAGGTCTGAGACAAGATAGTTGACCTTGCAGGTTATCTGATTCAGGTGAGTATATGGAAAACATAGGTCAATGTGGTCAGTCGTAACAAGAGAAGCTTGCTGGCAAAAATAATGCACTACAAGTGAATGTCACACTTTTTTTTTTGTTTTGTATGAGCATTTAAAAAAAACAACATCATAATAATATGGATTTTGACCATGTATGTTTTGGAGTTCCCTATATATATATATATGTATATATATATATATACATATATATATATATATATATATATATATATATATATATATATATATATATATATACATATATATATATGTATATATATATGTATATATATATATATATATTTATATATATATATATATACATATATATATATATATATATATAAATATACATATATATATATATATATATATATATATATATATATATATGTATATATGTGCGTGTGTGTGTGTGTAACTTTAACTAACTTATCTATTTCTATCCATCTATCAAACTTACTATCTAGGGATCTATCTACTACTAACTCTCAAAAAACTAACAGACAACCAAGAGCATCAAAACCAACCTACTGCAATTCGTATATTTTAGTGTGTGTGGGGGGGGGGACAGTGAGCACAGTGATGGTTCCGCAGCATAAAGTGTATCTTCAGTCGTCGATGTATGTGTGGGAGTCCCTCGGGTTCAGCCCAGCTGATTTAGTGTTCGGTGAGAGGACCCTCGCGTCTGTTAAGGGGTAAGTGGCTTTCCGATGTTAAATGAGTAGAGAATAATGTGTTAGATTACGTCATTTTTTTTCGTGAATGCTTGCATCGTGCTTGTGAAACTGCTCACAAAACTCTTGTCGCCAGCCAGTCTAAAATGAAGCAGCAGTTTGACAAGAAAGCTGTGGCTCGAGTTTTTGAGACAGGCGACCGAGTGTTGGTATTGTTGCCGTTACCCCGTTCCCGTTTGCAGGCTCATTTTTCTGGTCCGTATGTCGTGGAGCGCAAACTTTCCGATACAGATTATGTAGTGCACACTCCTGATAGAAAATGATCGTCCCGCATCTGCCACGTCAAAATGTTGAAAAGTTCCGCCCGGTTCACACTGGACGTGGAAGCACCGCAAAGCGAAGCACCGCGAAGTGAAGCGCTGCGAAGCGAAGCGCCGAGCGCTTCCATTCAGCGCCCATGTTAATCAATCAGTGCACATTGCCCATTGGCGGAGGGAGGGCTCATTGGAAAAAAAAAAAAAAAAAAAAAAATCGGTGTTCCTTCGGCGCGCCTGGGAAACTCTGAAATTATGAATAACTTAAGCTCGTTTTTGTCCCATTTGCCTGCATCAGCCCGTCATGATATTGTTAAATTAATTGAGAGCCACCCACTATTGTTTTCTGACCACCCCCACCGTACGTCAGTTTTGCACCATGACATAGAAGTAGAGGGACATGCCACAACTAAGCAGCATGCACACAGAGTCAATTCTGGGAAGTTAAGAAAGAAGCTTTGGCTCTCCTTCTGACAATACCCATCTTGATGTTAATTTGGGGTCAGGTTTTTACAGACCATAATGCCCTCGTAGATGTGGTGGTCTCTGCTCCTGCAAGACTTCAATCTCCAGATTTGCCACAGGAAGGGGGGTTGATAATGTGTTGGCAGATGCATTATCATGTGACTAGCTGCGGAATTCTTATTTCGGGCGAACTGAGCTGTTTTTCTTGTTTAGTTTTGTTTGTCGGTATGTTAATAGGGTTTAGTTCTTAAGGGAGGGGGTGTTATGACCCACAGGTGGGTCTAGGTGCCTCTATCTTTGTATGTGTGTGTGTGTGTGTGTGTGTGTGTGTGTGAGTGGATGACGCCTTGCAGGTGTGGTCCTGGATGTCGGCTGCTGATTGGACGCGCCACGGCTGAGAAGGAGAAGCAGTCGAGCCAGCCTGACGGTCATCCCTCCTCCGCTCCCAACTCTGCAGTTAGTCACTTCTGAAATGGTGTTAGAGCACGCAGCCGTAGGGGTGGGCTGCCATTTTCTTTGTCCCCTCTTTTCTCCTGTTTATTAAGTATGTTGGGAGGTTAGCCTTTCTGTATTTGGGTTCTCTTTCTTTCTTTAGTTAGTTCTTTAGGCGAGCTAGTTGGAGTTTGGTTTATTATTTTGGCCTGGGCCCACCCTGAAGCCTTTGCTGCCCACCGGTTAAGTTGTTTTGTTTATTTAATTTACTGATTAATAAAATGTTTTTTGTTGAAACTGCCAACTGCAGTGAAAAATGAATGAGGCTTGGGAGTGGGGGAAGGTGTCCCACACGTTGCGTCTCGGTCCCCCTCGACGGGACGTAACACAGAGTTTTCGCCGTGACAGCAGGTTGAGCTCCTACCGTGTTACAGGTGACGTCGTCACGTTAGCCTGTTCCATCCCTGCTAAATTCTTGAAAGAACTACCATAAGTAAACTTTTAAATTATAATACACTCTACACTAATTGTAATTTCCTTCCCGTGGTTCTATATTGCAACAGTTGACGGCTCATATCAGCAGATAAACAGCAACAATCTGGGCATTACGGGTGATTCATAAATATGTCATTTCTTATTAATTAGCCCATAAGTGTTGTCCACCAGTGTGACACCAAATGCTTGTTGCTGACAGCAGTGAAGAAATGACACTCTAGTGGTTCTGCACATTAGTATAAATAGAGTGATTCTCTATCATTACATCACAGGACGGCGGCACTCTGACAGATTCCATGAACCTGGACACTGATGATCCAGACTCCGGTCCAGATGACACAACGGGCCACAGTGGAAACGGGTCAGAACATGGGACTGGCTGCTGAAAGGATACAGGTAGGTGGCGCTGTCATCCCAAGTTGTGTGGTGTGGAGGATCAGGGCCAAAGTTCCAGATGCTCACAGATGTGACTGTGGATTCAGGAGGAGTGTTTGAAGGCTGGACTCCCAACAGTGATTGGCTGCTGAGGACCTCTCAATCACAATCAGGTTTTTTAGTGGCTGTGAGATCGAAAGTGAGTGAACATCATTAAATAAAGAGCTCCTGCAGGGTCCCAATTTGACAAGTACACTGCTAGGTGTGCTGCTTCGTTTTCGCCAAGGCCCTGTAGCATTCATGACTGACATTGAGGGAACGTTTCATCAAGTAAGAGTTTCCAACCAGGATGTAAACTTCTTACGCTTCCTCTGGTGGCCAGATGGGGACATTACAAAGGACCTACAAGAGCACAGGATGCTGGTCCATATCTTTGGGGCAGTGTCATCCCCAAGCTGTGCTTCATTCGACGACAATCAGCATGACTTCCCAGCCGAGGTTATAAACACTGTTGGTCAAAATTTCTACGTGGATGATTGTCTAAAGGCCGTCAGCACGGCGGAACAAGCAATACATCTGTACCAGCAGCTAACAGACCTGTGCGGTAGAGGTGGATTTAAGCTCAATAAGTGGGTGAGCAATCATCGCTCGGTGCTGGCCGCCATTCCTGAAGAGCAGAGAGCTAAAGAGGTAAAAACACTTAACCTTGACAGAGACCAGCTCCCTATGGAGAGGGCCCTTGGAGCTCAGTGGGATGTACAGCAAGATACATTCACATTCAGCATCAGAACCAAGCTGGGATGGGATGAGGAAATCCCTCAGGTCATGGTACATCCCATATATAGTTTTTCAAGCGCCAAACTACAACAAAGGAACTCATCTATAACAAATCTACAACCTTGTAAGGGCAAAATCTACTTGTTTTAATTCTGATTAATAAACTAAAGCTTATTCGATTATCATTATGTTGTTTTTTTTTAAACGCTCATACAAAACAAAAAAAGTGGAGGGAGAGTAGTCTGAATCGGGTTCTGGAGCATTGCTCTACCTCATCCATCGCACTCATTAGCGTCACATCCACTTGTAGTGCATAATTTCCGCCAGCAAGCTTCTCCTGTTAGACCTTCCCCGAGGTGGTTGGTGGGGTGACGAGCACCCAGCACGTGACCTCTACGATGAGCTTCTACCCATGGAAGTACCATAGGAAGACACGGATTAAATAGTATGGCTTGTCCACCAGAAGGCTGTATTATGGTGTACATAATATAAAACTTCGGCCCAGTTCTGCTTGTATTGCAATGGTTGGTGTTTCATTTTTCGTCCCTTTTTATTTTTTACATCCATGTTTGTGATGGAATGGTATTGTGAATCGCTAGCTCGCATTGCATGCTGGGAAACAGCGTCACTCAAGGAAGTTTTGGCTTCGCTGACACGGTCCTGAAGGGAAGTGGGTTTTAGTGCACTGGAACTGGATGAATGTGTTCAATCAAGCAGTACAAACCTGATTAATTGTCTTAATACTTGACTTGGAATGGCCATATTGTTTAGGATTAGAATTAGATGACAACTTGTTCACAATATTTGCAACTATTCAATTTGACCAGCAGGTGTCAGTAGAAGACGAAATTTCATGTTGACTATTTCCTAATGGAAGTGCTCTCTTTACGTTGGATTTTTCTCATAATTATTTGAAGTGTAGGCCTGTATCTGCACACAATTTGGAATTCGTCCCAGCGCCCTGAGCTGTAAATTTGGACGGTGTAAAATGAAAATGGCCATCTGCAGCAGAATGAAAGTGAGATTGCATTGTCCAGGTAGGAGGACAGCAGTCAGTCATGTTTCACCTCCAGTCAACACGCAGTGGTTCACATGAAGGTCCAAGAGGCCTACAGACCTACACTGAGTCTGGACGTGGCAATACAGTTGGATCGTTGTCTTTGTTGTGTTGTTTGGTCATTGTGATCCAATGTAATGTGAGAGAAGGACGAGTGCAGTTATATTGGAGTGAGTTTTTTAGAGTGTAATAGAAGTTATAATGCAGAGTCTGTTTTTATGAAATGTTCTATCACCTGGCATCCATCCATCCATCCATCCATCCATCCATCCATCTTCTACTGCCGTATCCAGAGCAGCAGCCTCAGCAGAGACCCCCAGACTTCCCTGGACCCAGTCACCTCCTCCAGCTCCTCCAGTGGGACCCCAAGGCTTCCCAGTCCAGCCCAGAGACCTGGTCAGCACCACTGTGACTCCCTGAGTCCCTGCTGCTCAGGTGAGGCTTCAAAGATCTGGCTGCACCTGATTGGACGGTCGTGGAGGATCTCCTTGGTCTCCTTGGTCTTCTTGGTCTCCAGCTGTTTGACCTCATGCTCTCTGTTGACCTCCTCACTCAGTCCCTCAGTGATGTAGAGCTCAGTGTAGATGCTGTTGAGGAGAGTTTGACTTCCTGCTTCTTCACCTTCAGTCACACGTTCACATCTCCTCTCCAGACTGATCTTCTGCTGCTGTAGAAGCTCCTGCAGACCACCAACCTCTGGAGCTGAGAGAAGGTTGGAGAAGAAAACATCAGTGTGACAGTGTGAGCATCATTTTCTGTCCACGACTTGAAGCTGAAAGCATCCAAACTCCATTTTTCAGCTGATGTGGTGAAGCTGCTGTTGTCTGACCGTTTGCTCTAAATGTCCTCTAGTGGATCTTCTGACTGGAGGTCCTGACCACGGTTATAATAGTTAACGAAAACGAACAAAATAACGAAAACTTCAATTGAAAAAAACAATTGTCACGTTCCCAGGGGTTAGGATTTTGGTACCTGCCTCGTTGGGCTTCGAAGCGAGCAGAGCTGAGACCATAAGGGTGACGTAGCAACGTTCAGGACACTGATTGGCCAAAGGCAGTCTTTCACGAAAGACCAAAACCGCCATTTTTAAATGCCTTGCGTGT